>NC_071109.1:5407500-5615000 GCF_024256425.1 Clarias gariepinus | reverse complement strand
CAGTGGACCGTCTTGCATTTGGCTGCACTTTTCAGCCTGTTTTTTCCATAGCGAAACCATGACTTCCAGTATGACATGGTCCACAGTTGTCTGGTAAACGCATCATCTCTTTGTCTGGTTACCTTCCTCTTACACCATTACACACCAATCAGAAAAGGATTTACAATACTGCACTTCTGAAAATGTTGTTCATTTCTGCACTCAGTACTCCAACATGGCATGGAGGCGTTCAGCCTGTGGCACTGCTGAGATGTTTCTGAAGACCAGGTTGCTTTGATAGCAGCCTTCAGCTCGTCTGTATCTTTGAGTCGGATGTTTCTCATCTTTCTCTGGATAACAGTTCATAGATTCTCTAGGGGGTTCAGGTCAGGCGAGTTGGCTGGCCAATCAAGCGCAGTAATATCACAGATGGCAATGTGAGAAGGTTCTGGAATAAAGAAATTCAAAAAGCTTGCAAGATGCAGATGGAAAATCTTCTGGACTTGATAAAACACAGTAGATCAACACCTGGAAATGACATGGCACCCTAAATCATCACCAACTTAGGAAACTTCACACTGGACTTGGATTCTGTGCTGCTCCTCTCTTCCTCCAGACCCTTGGAGCTTGATTACAAACAAAACACAGCATGTACTTTAGTCTGAAAAGAGGATTTTACACCGCTGAGCAACGGTCCAGTTCTTTTTTTCCCTTAGGCCCGGTAAAACATTTCTGACGTTGTCTCTGGCGTAGGAGTGGCAACGCAACAGCTGTAGCCCATTACCTGAAGACTCCAGCCTCACTCCACTCCTTCTGAAGATCTTTTAACATCTTTCAGCAATCGGCTTTGCTTGACAAATCTTCTTAAGCCTGCGGTCATCCCTGTTGTTGCTTGTGTATCTTTTCCAACCACACTTTTCCCTTCCAGTCAACTTTCTATAAATATGCCTTTTTGCTTATTTGGAGGGTGTTAATAATCTTCACAACAACTGTCAAGTTTTCCTCATGATTGTGGTTGCATGTAGTGAACAGCACCAAGGGATGCACGGTATTCATCCTGTACGAAAAGTAATTTATTAAAACTTGAAAAGAAATAGTCTAATATATTAAGATAAAGAACTATGTAGAGAGCTTAATACAAAAGGTGTTCATGTCAAAAAGGGACTTGTAAAGGAGTTGACAATTACAGAAGACGTCAAGCACAGTACGGTACTTTTCCACAGTAACATCTAAATGATGCAAAGTTTTAAGCGAATGACGATCCCGGCCGAGGTGGCTCAGAGCCCACGGCAGTCGTTTAGCGAGTCGAACACCTGCCGCCAACTTGAAGAAGAGACGCATCTGTCCGTGGGAACTATACACACAAGCATTCACCAACACCACTTGCACAATACAGAAACTCCACTGGGAGGTATTGCAATATCCATCGTACAGTCCTGACCTTACTCCAAACTATTTATATATTAAAGGAGTTCCTGGCAGGCCAGGGTTTCATACATGAAGCAGGCAGTCCGATCATGGCCCCCACATACTGAGAAAACTTTCTACCTTGAAGGTATCCAAGTTCTAGTGAAACTCTAGGATACGTGCATTAGTGTAGCAGTGGATTATACAGAGAAATAACTGCGATCTGTTACAGCACAATCAAAAGTCCCGGTCTGGTTTAAATAAAACTAATTTAGTGCATCCAATTTATAATAAAACCATGGCTGTCTATTTCTTCCTTGCATGTCAGTGTACATTTAGCAAATACCATAAATATACTACACATGACTATTTTTGGTTTTTGAAAACTTCTTAATCATAGGTTTCCTTTCCTCACCCTTTATGGTCCTGGCAAGCTTGAGCGTTACTTCCCTGCTGTCAAGTATTTTCCGTAAGTCCACAGCAATGTGGACCGTATTAGCAATTTCAGATGATATAAGTACATCATTAATTGCAGACAAACACTTACAACAACAGTGGTGTGTATTTACTGCCTGCTTAAGTTGTACCTTTAACCAAATTCCACCTTGACTGCATAAAAGGACTAAAGGAGGTGAATTACTCCCCAGGCACCCAGCAACTGCAATAACTTGCTTTATAACCAAGCACATGGTCCTCGTTATCAGCATCTGGCAACAACCGTCTTTAAAGTTGGAAAAGCTATAGCCACGTCATACTCCAGAAGCTACACCCACTTAATGTAACAGGATCAAGCAGGTTGGCTCCAGAAAAAAAATTCCTGAGATAGTTTCAAATTTCTTTTTATGGAGTTCAATTTGTGTACATGGTTCTAGACGGTTGAAGTGGGGTGGTTAGTGGTTGTAGCTTTTTGTCCTTTATGAAACCCAAAATATCTCATACAGTATATTTTGTGTGTGGTCTGAATGCCGGTTGCTGACCCAGGGATGGACAAGAGTGTCACGGAGTTCAGCTTCTTAAGCCGCAGCACAGCTGGGTGACAGGCGGCACAAGATCCAACACCTGATCTACATCTGATTTCACTTTTGCTGGCATGGTTTAAATAAAGCCTGTGGTTAATGTAGGCACTGTAAGAAGCACAGGTTTATGTTTCCTGCTGCACTAAGGGCCTATGATCTTGTGACTGGAGGGCAGGCTTCTGAGCCACAAACTCCAAGGCCTTTAGGGAGGCTTATTTTAGCCAAGTTCAGAGCATGTGTCCGTTATTAAACTGTGGTCGTGCCTTTTATCCCAGATTTAGGTGTGCAAGCAAAAGGAAGACAGCACAACGTTAAAGCAAAACGGACCAAAGAATTCTTTGGAGAGATACTTGTGATGTTAGCGCATGAGAAATGTTGGACAGTATGTAAAATATACTCTATACCTGTCCCCCAACTAAGTATACTTTAGTCTCTGTCACCATGATGCAATCAAAGCAAAGCAAAACAATAGGATTTAAGGTTACTTACTTAAGTCCCAGAGAAAAAAACTCTAATGTTAGATAGATAGATACAGATACAGTGGTGTGAAAAACTATTTGCCCCCTTCTTAATGTTAAAATGTCACTGTTGACAGTGTAATTATTGTCATTGTTGTCAGTCTAATTATTATTACTGTTGTTGAAATGTTATTATAGTCAGTGTATTATCATCACTGTTGAATTGTCAATGTTTTAAGTGAACAGAATCAATCGCGAATTTTCGGCATCCGCCTCAAATTTAAATGACCTTATATAGGAGTAATTGTCACAATTTTATTTAATACTCAGAATGAATTAAATGTGAAGTGCATACAGTATTTTGGCTATTAAAAAAATCAACTGATTTGAGATAAAATCAGGGACTGTTGTTTCAAGGTAAAAGGCAAGGCAATCTCATCTCTCTTTTCCTCTTGTAATCCAATAATCCTTCTTTTTATTTGCCCTGCGGCTCAGGCAAGCCCACACTGGAACCTTTAGCATATGCTGCTGATAGCCCATAAGCCGAGGAGGAAATGAGCGCACAGATTCCCAGCGTTTGACACTACAGTCAGTGACAGATCACTTTGACGACATTCACTGGGATTAGACGGCAGGTGAAGCTTTTTTAATATTATTATTTTGGCTGATATTTACTACTTTAATGCAGTAGTTACCATGAAATGAAATATACTGTAAATGATGCAGGCGAAAACATAGAGACGTCTGATTGGAAGGTCCTAGGTTTAAACCCCAGCACCACCATATTGCCGCTGTTGGGCCCTTAAGCAACGCCCTTAACTCTCAACCGCTCAGATGTATAATGAGATGTCGCTCTGGATAAGGGAGTCTGCCAAATGTAAATATACTTATGACACTGTAAAATTTAATGCAGGAGATATACGGTAGGATATGAATATGCACTTACGCAGCAGGGTTTTATAGATATGGTGTCATATTTAGAGATGCATTGATACTGATGCAGTTAATGAGTATCGATGTCATGCTGATTTACTTTACCTTCCTACTCTAAAATGTTCGATACTTCCAATCCAACATCATACATCAAATGTATGATTAACAATAAAAAAAAATTATGCAAACAACTCACAGTATCATCTGATGTTGGATTGGAAGTATCGAACATTTTAGAGTGGTGCCATTCTTTTTAATCGTGCAAAAACAGTGGAATGTAAAAGGTTTCATTGAAGTGAAAAGTGAATCAGTCAGTATACAGTACAGTTGGAGAATGGAGCTGTGTTCTTGATTTATTAATCAGACTTTTGCATGTTTTTAAAGCTAGGCCTTATAACAAATACATTACCCATTCAATATAATGTTATATGAAGCTATAGAAAGATGCATATGCAGCTCTTTTGTTTTTGTGTATGCTTTTTTTTTCCCAAGGACTAATAAAGGTCTTGATTCTCTCTTCATGAACCAATCACATGTCTCCCTAATGCACCTTTACTCAGTCTAAAGTGCTGTTGCTGAGCAACGTGCGGTCTGGTGTTGGAGCTCGCGCCTGTTTGTTCCCTTCAAGCGTTGCCGAGAAGAAGCGGAGACCCATATACCCAGGGGGCTCTGGATCAATGTCTGAACAAACAAGCTCTGGCGTTGTTGCCTCCTCCATTTCTCTATCACACTGGCACTTTGTGTCCCAGCTTCAGCGTGCACTCGCTATACACCGCTCGCAAATTTGTTAAACTTTGCTTTAACAATTTATCTTAAACCTAGATGCATTTATTTTTCTATCCGGTCTCCTCAGTGACAGTTTATCCATCAGCCCTGGAAGATTTCACCATCTTATTGACTTCCTAACACACATGACCTACTTTGCAGAATAAAAACCAATACATTGTTACTTTGTGTGTGTGTGTGCATGTGTGTGTGTGTGTGTGTGTGAGGTGTTTGATCCAACCAAGCAGGTATAACTTGCTATCCACAGTGGCTTGCATTCAGTATTCACCTCCACTGAATGTGTTACACACTTTATCATGGCCTCTTTGTTCCTCCTCCAATTAATTCTGTCTTTAAGACTCTCAGGTTAACATCCAAAACATGGTGTTGGTGCTAAAAAAGTGTCTCGCCTAGGTGAAAAAGTGAATTTTCAGATAGGATCATATAACACCATTTTTCATAATACTTAATGCTTCTTATTTCTGGGTCCATGCTTCATTTTTGGTAAATATGCATACACATTTTTTCTTTTTTTTAATCAGATAAAAAGAAACACATTTACTAAATACAATTTCATGGCCTTTCATGTAGTGTCCGTAACTTGTTTGAATTCAAATCTTTTAATGATCTTAACTGTCAATCAGATAAAACTTGGCCAATTTAGATTTCACATGAAAAGACATAAACCTGAAAAAGTTTATTATTCTAAAATATTATTTTTAAATAACATATTTGACATGGTTACGGACACTACAGATTTTTTGCTTTTTAAGATTTACCAAAAACCGGAATGCCTTAATCTAAGCAACCATTTTTACAGGTCATATGCCTCTAGAAGGTTACACCAATTTTAGTATCAATACTCATAAAGAAATATGAATAATTAGCATTTGAAACGATTATAGTTTGCAATGAGACAGTATAACTCTAAAAAATGGCCATTTTGGGGGGATATATAAAATCATCTTTCCAAAAAAACGGTTGAAGTTAGCAACTTGAAATTTTTAGGGAAGCCAGATTGAACACTTCCATGTTGCATAAACTTCAGGCACACACAGTTTCTGTAGTATACTGTATGTACAGTATACCATAAAGAATTTAATAAAATACTGTATTTTGACACCAATACTGTATTTTGGCTATAACTAATGTGAATTATACTGAAGTAAACTTCAACTATCAGCTGTGTTATACATCAGCTATTTGTGTAAAGGAACCTAGCATTAGCTGGCTAGATCAATATTTAAGTAGCTAGCTAGCACATGTTAATTCATGCATGTTTTTAGCTACATAGCTAGCTAGTAAACATGGCATGCATTTGAGTATTATCTACACGCTACACTAGCATTTACACAAGATATTTTCAGCACCATAAAAAAAACAAATGCTATAAAAAAATAAATATACTTTGTATCATTTTAAGTTTCATAGAGAGGTTTCATACCATATAACTTTATAGGGTCTGACTAGCAAGCTTAGCTTACTCAGTTAGCCAATTGTATGTCATGCCATTATGATGCTGTTCAGTGGTGGGCAAAAGTATTGAGACATGATTAATTAATTCTTTCATTTATCTGCTATACCGCTTATCATGTACAGGGTCGCTGGAGTCTATTCCAGGACACATCATGCGTAAGGCAGGGTACAGGCTGGACTGGGTACACACATACTACGGGCAATGCCAATTAGCCTAATTTCATGTCTTTGGACTGTGTAGGGAAACTGGAGTACCCAGTGAAAACCCACCAAGCACTGGAGGATCATGCGAACTCCATGCACATAGACCCTGAGGTGGGATTCGAACCTGAACCCTGGAGCGGCGAGGCCACTGTGCTAACACAATGCTATCGTGCTACCTATTTTAATGATATTATCACATAATAACATAAAAAAGTTCTTGACTGCTACTGCCTTCCTCACTATTGTCAAACAGTTTTCTGTTGTCCTTTGGTCCCGGGCCATGGCTCCTGAATCTAAACACCACTGTCATGTAGCCAGTTCATTAGCACATCCAGATAGGCTAGAACAAATTAGTGAAATCACCTGTTGTGTGCACAGGGAGAGCATATGTTGTTTTAATACTTTTGGCCACCACTGTAAGATGGTGAAGATAGCTGATGAATTGGAACAGAAATCAGACTCCACTGTCTCAAATATTGCTGCTGCTAAATATATTTCGTCTGGCGGGAGGAAAATGCCTTAAGTCGATTAGGTCTTGAATCTATTGTCAGCTCGGTTCTCCAGGCTTGGGGGTTCCAATCTTGCCTCCAGCCGGTGTAGACTTTGCATGTTCGCCCCATGCTTTGCCGGTTTACTTCAGGGTTCTGGTTCAGGCAAGCCCACACAGGAACCTTTAGCATA
The DNA here is from genome assembly GCF_024256425.1 of Clarias gariepinus. Lineage (NCBI taxonomy): Eukaryota > Metazoa > Chordata > Actinopteri > Siluriformes > Clariidae > Clarias > Clarias gariepinus. The sequence goes on along the minus strand of NC_071109.1, from coordinate 5,608,081 downwards.
TCCCATATTGTATGATTGGAAGTGTCTTAAGGAGCTCTGGCATCTCATCCAGGATGTACATTGCTTTTAGTTTCCAAAGTCAATCTCCAGTCCACCCATGACCCTACACAGGATCAGGGATATAGAAGTTGGATGGATGAATAGATGGATGGATGGACATTTTTCTCAGGTTAGGGTTATATTCTTTTTTTTACTCTTAGAAACAGTGGTCAAAAAAGAATTCTATAATTCCATGAGGTTATTACTCTATACTATGAACAGTACCGTAACACAACCCATACATCGCAGTGTATTACTTCCTAACGTGGTTATTTTCCTATTCCAGCATCTCTATCTACTCCAGACACCATTTAGAAAAAGCCCCTGTATGTTTCCACGTGTCACACCCGAATCCACCTCCACTTCAGCACTGACTTTCCATCCTCTTGACTCACGCCTGTTCCTCATTACGTTCATTAAGTCTCTGTGTATAAATTCCACACCCCTCCACCGCTCACATTCTGTTTTTGTGAGCTTTTCCCAGTTCCACGTTGTGTATCTTGTCTTTGGTTTTGATTTTGCTCCTTTTTTCCCCCTGTGTGTTGTCTATGCTGTCTTCTCTCGATCTCGTGTCTCTATGTATTTGCCTGCTGGACATTTTTGATGTTTTTGCAGTATTACCAACCATAAAACAACAAATTGTTTTTCTGTCCTTTTGGGACACTTTAGTATTTTTGCTTGCCTTGTACTGGCGCTAGTGGTTCAGTAGGGTGTTGATGAGTTGATTTGTTCCTAGAATAGACATCCAAATGAAGCAGGCTATCACTTCCCCTGTCAGCATGTTCACACTCATTTCCCTCTTCTGTTTAAAAAGCGAAACGGTGCATTTACCTCTAAGTCTTCTCCATGATGACAAAAGAATTAGACCACAGTACTCAGATCTAGACTGAAGGCTGTTGATTAGTTTATTTTTCCTCAAGAAACATTCATCGAAGAAGTCTTCAGCATCAGAGGTAAAATTGTAGCTTTAGGTTTCCAAACACGATTTTGTGGTTTTCATATTAAAAAGAAAAATAAGATGGTGGGACGGTTGTTGATAGCTGCTCTCCAGTATACAGGTCCCTAACTTGTATTAAGGACATTAAACACCAAATGTACTATAAACAGAATGAACGCAGTAGGAACTTGTTGAACTTGGCAGGAACGCAGTAGAAATCGATAAGAACATAGTTTTGTCTCTCGTGATGTGACGCTGCCATGCGTTTTATTAATTTTTTATTTTTTGGACAAAAAAACCTGGTGAGGACGTGGTTAAAGTGAGATGCATGAAGAACTGATGGACGTATTAATGTCGCCATTGACCGGTTAACTAGCTAACACTTCTTAAAGACTGTAAAGTACAACAAGCATGACACAGAATGGAAAGACTGGATGGCACTCTGCTTGAGTCATCATTGGGACATCACTGCGTTGCTACTCTGTTGATGGAGTTCTCACAGCGCCCTCTTTAGGATTGTGCTATGACCAGAATGGGTCCATGTCACGTTGGAGGAGAACATATTAAGTTCATGTTTCTTTGGTGTTTACTACATTTATGGTGTGCATGTACCGTAGCAGGTTATCAGTCTGTCTATGTCACATCCAGAGGATTATGTTTAATTATGGATCCACTTTATCACAGCTTTACTGTAAAAAGCTATGAAAAGCACTGAGCACTGAGAGTGTCACAGTACCTGCAACGATACGGGACTAAGCGCGTAATAAACTCCGGGTAAGAGTGCGGTGCTATCTGTGAGCGACAAAATGATAAACGCATTGCAGTCCTGACAAGGACGTGGCTAGGAAATAGTATGAACTTGAAAAATGTATATTTCTCCATTTTGACCCCATCCGGGATGCGCCCTTCAATATTTTTTGGTCACATTGAAAATTTTATCATTCTCAACGGATTGTGATGGGATCATTAATGTTGATGATTTCCTGTGGTATCCACAACGTGGACAACCCGACTCACTCATTGTCTATATCGCTTTATCCTGTATACTGGGTCGCCAGGGGCCTGGAGCCTCTCCCAGGACACGTATACCCTAGACAGTGTGCCAATCTATTGCAGGGCACACAGGCACGCTACGGGTAATTTGCACTAATTAGCCTAATCTGCATGTCTTTGGACTGTGGGAGGAAACCGGGGCACCCGGAGAACCCACCAAAGCATGAGGAGAACATGGGAACTTCATGCACACAGACGCCAAGATGGGAATCGAACCCAGGCCCTGGAGGTTAGAGGAGAAAAGTGCTAATCACTAAGCCAACGTGTCTCCTCATCATAGCAGACTGTTCAAAATTTATTTCCCTGAACAGTACACCCTGTTATGTGTTATTCTTTATTTAGTGTGTTTTTTTGCCTTAGAAATTTACTTTAACTGCAAATGAGAACTAGGCCTCATTTTATTATTATTATTATTATTATTATTATTATTACAGCATTCACTTTGCTGAACCCCTCCCATGACAGACCACGCTTCAGTATTACACAGAGACCTCTGCTCTCCTGAATTCTGCTCTTCTCTGCTTTTTCGATCACGTCTTCTTTGCATGTTGAATGATGTTTTTATGCTTTAGTTTTTGACCCGCACTCTGTAGTACCGCGCCGATGAAGCCAATCAATGACACATTTTTCCATAGAGGAAATGTAATAAATGTAATGGCTATCGTGTTTGCTGTAATAGAGGAAGCGATAATAAAACTTAACCGATGGCAGACGTTTTCTGCCAGCCCTTGACTTGGCCTTGATAGCGACATCGGTAGTGATTAATTAGTAACTTTACTGCGTGCACATTTGTCATAAATACACTTAGTATTAATGATCAGATCAATATATTTAATACACTTGCAACAAGATTCCCGAGCTTCATGCTCTCAGAACGCATCTCACTTTTATGTCCGCTTTTATGTCGGAATTAATCACACTGATCGCCGACTGTAAATCTGGATCATCCAGGGAACCTGATGAGCGGCGCAGGATCGAGTTACACAGGATTGTGTGTTTAATTTAATTTTATAGGTTCTGATAAAAATCTTCAATGCAGAAAATTTTATCTAATTATGCTTTAGCGATGGAGTCATACGAAGGGTCGTTCAAGTCAAACCGGGACTTGAGATGACATTCCTGGTGTAAAAGTCATGGACATTTACAGAAGACTTCATGCACAGTACGGTGATAAAACTGTTGGCCGCAGTAAAACATATGAACGTGCAATAATTTTTAAAAAAAGAATGTACATCCGTCACTGATGATACGTCTGTAGGAACTGTACACACCATCATTCACCAACAGTACTTGCACGTTACAGGAACTCGACTGTACAGTACTGGAACTCCCCAATACAGTCCTGAACTCCAAACCATTTCCACATGTAAAGGAGTTCCTGGGAGGCCAGACAGTCTGATCTACTGAGAAAACTTTTAGTTTTTAGTTATTCTGCATAATCGAAAGTTCCAGTTTGACTTAAACAACTCTCAGAGTTGAAGAACTTCACAAACCGGACCAGGATATAGGGCGGGAATGTTAAAAGTCCCTTTTGTTTATTTGTTTATTTTTAATAAATGAACTGATATACCGCTTAGGTCAAGCATTTTTTTTACCCCTCTTTCAAACTTTCAAACTTTACCCCTGTTTCAGAGTCTATGTAAATGACCTACGGCTGAGCCATGCCCCTTCCAAAAAACAGAAGAACTAAGCAAGAAACTTCCCTAGGGGAGGGGTATCTTCTGATATGAGATCACATTAGGTTCAGGTGGCACTTCTCCTTGAGAACAAGAGTGTAAATGAGTAGTTCTCTAAAACACACATACAAAGCCTTTAATCTACACATTCAAGGCTAATAAGCTTGTATTTGTGATTCCTGGACTAAACATGGACACAAAGGCAGCCCGTGTTCTCCTGGCCCTATACTGGGATTCTCTTGAACTTTTCTCTTGGTCAGTTTTTGTCAATTACGAGCACGAAGACTTGAGGTTTAAAACGATTTCACAGACAGCCCAGACCATAATTAAGATCTTTCCGAGTATTATACTTGGAGCACGTTGTCAAAACAGACACCAAGGCCACGGCTGGACAGAAATAGACTCGAGGACAAACAAAACGAAGAATGAAATGTGGTCGTGCGACAAGATGTGTCCTTCTATGTGAGTTCATGAAGGAATATATTTTTCCTTTAAGATTAAACATGAAATATGACATGTTGAACAGAGTTAAACGAGAATGATTTTATTTCCCTGTTTTCCTAAAAAAATGCCTTTTCTTTCAGTTCCAGCTCATAAAACTCCACACTTCAACACCAGATGACTCCCAGCGAGTAAGACTGTCTCACCCTCTCACTCATCCTTATCAATCTTTCTCTTTGCTTAAGGATCTCCAAGTGTCCTCCTATCGCCTGAGGTTGTTAGGCAGGGCGTACGTTACGTACTGTGTGTATAAACCTCCTGAGTAGTTCCATATGCAGACGAGGCTCCACACGAACACAACAAGCAGGAGGAGGAGAAGACGGAGCACAAGACTTCTGTCTTTCTTTCTGTTTGTTTGGCTGCTTCTGTTGCTGAATTGAGACACCGCAGCTGCAAACCCACTGAGGAATGCCGAAGATCTAAAATGTTTTTTTGTGTGTGTGCATGTGTGTGTGTGTGTGTGTGTGTGTTCCAGAAAGATGCATTTTTTTTCTTTCCCTTTAGTTTCCAAGTACATAAACTTGCTGAAATTGGAACGGCTTTGTGTTTAAACCTCTTCATGAACCTCGCGATCTTGGCTTTCGCAGTTCTCACACAATTCTCTCAGTTTTTGCATTCCTGTCTTGTTTTTTTTGTTAATTCTTCATTCATGACGATCTTTATGATGTGAAGTAGGATCTGATCCAAGAACGCTCCTCAGATACCCCGGGCCTATAGGCTTGCGTTTGATTCTTTTCAGAAGATTTCCAGACGCTGACACAGAAGCCTAAACACTGACTGACGTGTGATGAGATCGTGTCATGTTACGAAGTTATGAAGGGTTCATCCAAATACTGTCCATAAAAAATGAGGATTCATGCCATTATTTCAATATTAATTTTCTAAACCATCTCAAACTTAAGTGCATTTATTTTTTTTTATGTTATACATATAATACAGAAAATGTATGTGACAAACGAAGCAATCAATCTTGTTTCTGAGGTCTGACCCCAGCTTCCTAACATGGGATACGCAAACCAAAGGTAAATACGACAAACAACTTAGTCTTAAGCTGATAGACCAACGACAGTTTACAAAGCAAATATCGAATATTAATATCATATGGCTCAGTGGTACAGTAGGTGTTTCGCCTGCCATGAGGAAGGCAGGCGAAACAGGGTTCGATTCCCAGCCAGTGCCCAAACCCCCCAGCCACTGGATGCAGTGCCGGTCCCAAGCCGGGATAAAATGAAAGGGTTGCGTCAGGAAGGGCATCCGGCGTAAAACCTCTGCCAAGTTGTTGTGCGGACCGGATCTTCCGCTGTGGCGACCTTTTGCCGGGAGCAGCCGAATGACCAACAACAATATCATATGGCTGATATCGATGTACAGTACAGCTGATAAATCTGTGCATCCTTTATTTTATCATTAAAAGCAGTAGTAGTAGAAAGTTTTCATTATTCTTCTTATTTTATACTCTATGGATTGGTTTAGGATGTACCCCACCTCCTGGGATAGGCTCCAGGCCCCCCACGACCCTATACATAAATAAAGCAGTATGGTGAATATTAGGACTATTTATTTATAGATTTGATTGTTTGTTTGTTTATTAGACATTAGTCGTAGTGGTATTGTGGTGCTGATTGTCCAAAGGCTATAATCTAAAATCATGAAGAACACTTTGTTCTAAATTGTGTTTTTGCACCAGAACATTGACACGTGCCACATCGGTATATCAGGTTTTTCGTCCTGGATTCTGGCATACCCAGCAGCTCCTTCGACTGTCAGCCGAAGCTCAATAAACTCTCAGCGTGTGCTTTATGACAAGGAGAACAGAAGAGAGACGGAGATCAGGAGCGAGACAGAAGAGGACAGGAGAACAGTCTGGACTGCAGGATTCAGCCAGAACCTAGCTGACATTTTGACAATGATATTAGTTGTCTTAGTTGAGAAAGATGAAGAACATCACGCATACACACACACACACGCACACACACACTCATATATATATATATATATATATATATATATATATATATGAGAGAAACAAGCCTGCAGGGGAGTAAGGACGGGTTTATCACCCTGGATATCAGACGGAGGGGAAACAGAAAAACAACTGGTGCAACTGGTGAGACTTTTCACCACATCACCAAAAACCTAGAGCTTGCGGTGACTTGTCCCCCCAGATGCATATCTGACTCGTCTAAAGAAGCTGAATTCTTTAGGCACGCGAAGGTCTGCAGTCTGTTTGCAAAAGTTGGACGTATGAAGTGTTTTGGGCCCGCTCGCTTGGATTATGGCTGTTATTGAACCGACGTGTGTGTGATTCAGCCAAACACATGGTCACGCCACAAACACACTGCACGTGGTGTACAGATGTCAACGGGCTTTAAGCGAGCCATGTGTGCTTCAGGTTTCAACACGATCCAAATAATACAGACAGCAAGAATCACTCAGCTTGTATGGAAATATAGATCGGTCATCCAATCCTGCACGTAATTACAAAAACAAATATTATACAAATTACAGTTTTGGGCTTTTCAGCTTTATGTGGTTGTAAAGAGTGCTTATTCATATTATAACCTTTGTGTCACCTCAATCCAGTGTACTTTCATCCCGTACAAATGCTTGTGACTGGGTGTATTCTCTGAAATGTGGGAAAATATATAAGAAAATCACCGTGGAATATTCAAACCAGTGTGCTGGGTGACTGAAAAAAAAAACACAGTAAGTTTGATGCACTATCGGGTGACCTATATCTATATGGGTTTAGTTACAGAGCTGCAGTGACATGAGTGGAACGAACAAGCATGCTTGTGTTCCTAATAAAGAGGCCACTAAGGATAAGTACTAAAATCTAGAAAAATCTGGAAAAAGAGTTCTTGCTCCTGTTATAAAAAAAATATAAAGAATTTTTAAATTACTTATCATGAGTGGCCACTTTATTAGGAACATATGTATGCTTATGCATTCCACTAATCATACAGTATGTTCCTAATAAAGTGGCCAAAAAGGATCAGTACTAGGATTTTTTTTTTTTTTTTTTTTTTTAACCAAAGTTAAAACTACAGCTTCGTGTTCTGGATCGAAAAAGAGTTCTTGTCCTCAGTAAAAGCTCATCTTTGAAAAAAAAAAAATAAATAGTAATGAATAAAAATCTCAGTACTTATCCTTGGTGGCCACTTTATTAGGAACATATGTGTACTTTTTTTTTTTTTTTTTTTTTTTTAAAAAGCTAAGTTTACAGATATGTGTGTCTGTAAAGAGGTTTCACTTTCAATGAGAGCTCCTATTAAAAAAAAAAAAAATTATTCTTTGTGGCCACTTTATTAGAAATAGGTTTAGATTCAGCTTACAGGTTTAGATACCGAGCTGCTGCTACATGATTGAAACGAACAAGCATGCTTGTGTTCCTAATAAAAAGGCCAATAAGGATACGTACTAAGATCTGGAAAAATCTGAAAAAAGAGGTCCATTGTTTTTTTTTTTAAAGAATCTTAGTACTTTTTCTGAGTGGCCACTTTATTAGGAACACTTGTTCATTCAACCAATCATATAATCCTCATAAAGTGGCCATAAATATAAGTAGTTTTTTTTTTTTTTTTTTTTTTAATTAAGATTACAGAGGTGTGTGTCTGGAAAAGACATCTTGCTCTCAGTGAGGAAAATTAAATAAATAAATAATTGTAGTACTTCTCCTTAGTGGTCACTTTATTAGTAACATGTGTATGCTCATGCGGTCCGCTAATCATATGTTCCTAATAAAGTGGCCACGAAGGATCAGAACAAGTAAAATTTGAGCGTTGTGTGTCTGGATCGAAAAAGTGTTCTTGAGAGCTCCTCTTTAAAAGAGAACAACATTTTTTAGTACTTATCCTTAGTGGCCACTTTATTAGGAACGTACGCTTGTTCATTTCACCAATCATACAGTATGTTTCTGAAAAAGTGGCCACTAAGGATTAATACTATGATTTTTTTTTCCAGGTAAAAAAATTACGGTGTTGTGTGGTCTGGTTTGAAAAAGAAAAAACTACTCTTCCTTAGTGGCCACGTTATTAATAATATATGTACGCTTAATCGTTCCACCAGTCATATGTTCTTAATAAATTGGCCACGTAGGAATATCACTAAAATGATTTTTTTAAAGGTCAGATTACAGAGGTGTGTGTCTGGAAAAAGAGTTCTTCCTTTCAATGAGAGCTCCTGTTAAAAAGAAGAAAAAAAAGAAGAAGAGGAAGAGGAAGAGGAAGAAGAAAGTGTATAGAATCTAGAACACTGTATATCAGCCTCTCTCACTCTCTGGCTGCAGTAGGTTAGTGCTGCAACCGTAGAAGAAAAAGACTTCATACAAGATTCCTTGACTTTTTATTCGACCTTGATTAAAACGTATAGTTTTCTATTCTCACATGTGCAAACACACACACACACACACACACAAAAGTGACCCAATGTTCCAGTTTACAAACACGCCCGTCCTTGAATCTTCCTCCTTTTCCCTCAGAGGTTTCCATAGAAACCAGTAGAGGAAGCTTGTGTGTGTGTGTGTGTGTGTGTGTGTGTGTGTGTGTGTGCGTGCATTCTGCAGGTAAGAAATCCTAGTCGCCTAGCCGTGGATCTTAATTTTAGCTCAAACCTGCTGTAGAGACGTGAAGGTTTTCTTGACACTCAGCAGTTTAAACAAACTCAGACGCCTTTTGCGTCTTTCTTCCCAGTCCTGCGAGACAAGCCATAAAAAATATGATTAGAGTTATTATTCTCATTAGTATTATACCTGTGGATATGCTTCATAACAAGTGAAATACCCCAGTAAGCGATATTGCATCATACCTTATATTTGCATAAGATTCGATTTGTCTAAATAAGTTTTTAGAGTCAGCATTTATATGTTAAAGTAGCAGTTGGTAACTTTTAAGTCTTTCCATCTGATTTAAATTTCAGTTGACGTGCCATCGCTTCTTTTCCAGGGAGCAAACCTGATGATCGAATACCATTTAAGGAGAAGGGGCGGAGCTACGCGATTTTGCTTTGATTAAGGGAGGAGCTAATTTCCAATTTGGAAAGAACGCATCAAAAGTGAATAAATAAATTAATTTATTTATTTATTTATTAGTTATTTGTTGCATGGAGCTACTTTGAATTTCACAGATTTCACAAGTATCTTTAAATTTTCTCACACAATTATGAAGTATGTTTTTAACCTCAGTGTTAAGCTTGTGTATTTATGCTTTATATTTTTCCTACATCGTCTTGGATTTTGTTGTAATCAAAATTTGAACCAATAATTTCTGCCAAATCAATCAATCAATCAATCAATCAATCAATCAATCAGTTATTGGTGACATTAAAACCTTCCCATGTAAAAGATTTTATATGGAGAGGTTTTAATGTCACAAGGTTTATTCTTTCAGCTGTGATGGTGGGAGGAACTCGTTTATTGGCCAAGAAAAATGTACCATAAAATGAACAAATGAAATTCTGAATAATAAGTATGAGGGTGTCCCAGTGTTTCACTAGTGCTTGCATACCATCAAGGTAGAAAGTTTTCTCTTTGTGTCAGAGTCATGTTTGGACTGCCTGCTTCACATCTGAAACTCCGGCCTCCCAGGAACTCCTTTAATGACCCAAACATGTGGAAATGTGTACAGTTTCCACAGACAGATGCGTCTTTCCTGCAAGTAGGCAATAAGTCAGGGGTCAGGGGTAGGTCAGGGGTTAAATTCAAATCAAATCAAATTCAAATTCAAATTTTATTTGACACATACACAGTCATACACAGTACGATATGCAGTGAAATGCTTAGACAACAAATAAAAAAAATATGAATAGAAAATAAATATGAAAAAAAAACAGAAGGTAAATTTAAATAAGAAAGAATAAAATAAAATATAAAATTAAAATAAAGTTACATAACTGTACAGTACAAAATATAGAATATAAGAAAAATATATGAAAAAATATAGAAAATAAAAAACAGCTGTACAATACAGAGATATAGAATTTATGGACTTTTTGTGTTGGCATGAAGTTGAATATAAATTGAATATAAATGGAAATGTCACATATTTAAAGTGCTTAAAGTGACTTGTGCTTAAAGTGACTTAAGCGAAAGGTCCCAGGTCATCGCACGACCATCACAATGTCCCTGTTGGGCCCTTGAGCAAAACTCTCAACTGCTCAGATGTATAATAAATAAAAAATGTAAGTCACTCCGGATAAGGGCGTCTGCCAAATGCCTAAATGTGAATAAGTTATTTGGCAAATTTTCAAGGACCAGGCGTCCCACTCGCTAAATGTTTACAGGAGCGATGCAGTGCACTCAGCCACCTCGGGCGCGATCTTCCTTCACGGATACACCGCGGTCTTTAAAACGTTTCCACCGTTTAAATGTGACACTAGAAGTCTCATCTGTGTACTGTGTCAAGTTCTGTTTTGACTTGAACGTCTCTCATACCTTCGAAATGATTAGAGCTCGTGATAAAGGTCTAAAGAATACAGAATTCAATCTTTATGTTTTTAAGTTTACTTGAAACAATTTCTAGTCCTTTTAACTTTCCATTCAAGAAAAAGGTACTGAACTATTCTGTATGTACTGTACGTTTGTCAGTGGGTCGATCCGCTTGTCTTGAGTACCTTTTAGTATCTTTTACCCACAATCTTGTATGTAGTGGAACTTGGACTGTAAATCCTGTAGTCTTTTCATGTGAATGGTTTAAAGATACACTTCAAACACTTTCCCAAATAAAAGACACTAAGGAACAAAAGGTGTACGCTTAAAGAACAATCCTAGTGAAAGCCATCCAAGTAAAAGTACAGTACCCTTTTCAGTTAAGTACCCTTTTTTCTGAGCTGCATTGGGTTAATTTGGTAAACAGACAAATGCATTATTTAATATGCAATGATTGATAAAGAAACACACTTTTTAAAAATCAAACTGTGATTCAAACGTCACTAAGACAGCAGGAGATCAAAGGCTGACGTTTTCTGCTAGTGATCCCGTGTTAGAGGTCACAGTTTAAGCCTAAACCTGAGCTCTAAACTTGCACTGTAAGAGCGAAGGCACGTTCTCCGGGACAGTCTGTCTGAAGCGCGCTACAGCAAATTAAATATCAGATTGAGGAAAGAATCCTCTTGGTGTTGTACATTGCTATATTTTCTCAGGTCATGATGGCAGGTGACGATGTTAACCCGACCTGGGAAACAATGCTGACATTTTCTCTGCCAGCGCTGATCAAGGGCCAAATATAAGTTCAAGTCAGACAGAAAGCACTTTAGAAGAAAAAAGTTTTTGTGACCTTAGGCTGGAGCGTGAATGTTCTTCTGAGAGAACCGCTAGGACAAACACGAGGATGGAGTTCAGAGATTTCAGCCGTTATGCAATAGACCTTTCCAAGTTTCTTTTTTCATCGTGTGAAAAACTGACGACTTTTCATCACAGTAAAAAAAAAAGGATTTTTTTTTTCAGCTTTCCCGGTTAGGAAGCTGTGGTCAGCCAGGATACAGCTCCCCCTGGAGCAGATAGGGTTAAAGGTCTTGGGCAAGAGCAACAGTGGCTACTTGATGGTCCTGGAGCTCAAAACTCTGACCTTCCGATGAGTAACCCAGGAACCCACAGCCTTGACCGCTTGAGCACACCGAATCCGTACCACTGGACCACCAGGGAAGACTAACAGATCTCTCACCTTGCACTGTGAAGCTAACGACATCAGGACTTGCAGGTTCTTCGTGGAACTGTTAGTGGTGCTGCTTATAGCCAGAGCTGGACAGCGCCATAAGATACCTAAGCTGTCTAGAGCCCTACGAATTACACAAGGCCCGGTCTACTGCTCACATGTGTCAGTGTTGACAACTTTAACGAGAGGATCAAGTGGAACTATTTTTCTGAACACACTCACACACACACACACACACACACACACACACACTCACACACACATTCAACAACATGACAGCGAACGTGGAAAAAGCAATCAGGTCGGCTTGTGTTCTCTCTTCTATAAGTTTGATGTCAGCATGTAACAGTAAGTTATTTCTGGGACTTTGTGACCTGACAGAGTGAGTAAAAAACAACTGTTTATAACTGTTCAAGTCAAACCGGGACTTATGATGACACTTCTGGTAAATAAAAGTGTAAAAACGTTTAACATTTACAGAAGACTTCAAGCACAGTACGGTGATGAGACTTTTAACCGCAGTAAAACATCTGATCGGTGCAAATGTTTTAAAGTAGACTATACGTCCGTGAATGATGATCGAAAAGTAAGAATAAAAAAGTATTTGGTTAAAAGACTACTCAAGTACCGAGTAACTGTTTCATCGTAATGTCAGATTTGTGTTTATTTATTCTTAAATTATTAAATAAATAAAATAAGTGAAAAACATAAAATTAAATAAATTAATAAAACTAAAATATCTTTACAAAATAGAAACACAAATTTTCTAATCTCACTTTTTTCACAACATAAAGCTTTTGAAGCAAATACCTACTGTAGGTACCTACTATAGGTAACATACGGTGGGTACAGAAAGTATTCAGGACCAGGAAGTTTTTTACACCTAAATTTGGGGATCCTCTGCCGTTCCTCCTTGCAGATCCTCTTCAGTTCTGTCAGGTTAGATGGTAAATGTTGGTGGACAGCCATTTTTAGGTCTCTCCAGAGATGCTCAATTGGGTTTAAGTCAGGGCTCTGACTGGGCCATTCAAGTCACAGAGTTGTTGTGAAGCCGCTCCCTCATTATTGTAGCTGTGTGCTTAGGGTCATTGTCTTGTTGGAAGCTAAACCTTCAACCCTGTCTAAGGTCCTGAGCTCTCTGGAGAAGGTTTTTATCCAGGATATCCCTGTACTTGGCTGCATTCATGTTTCCCTCAAATGCAACCAGTCGTCCTGTCCCTGCAGCTGAAAAAACACCCCCACAGCATGATGCTGCCACCACCATGCTTCACTGTTGGGACTGTATTGGACAGGTGATGAGCAGTGCCTGGTTTTCTCCACACATACCGCTTAGAATTAAGGCCAAAAAAGTTCTAGGTCTCATCCGACCAGAAAATTTTATTTCTCACCATCTTAGGGAACTCTGGACTCAAATGAATGTGTAGAACCATCTCAAGAAAGATCAGAAGAAATGGACAGCACCTGAGTTAAATATATGAGTGTCACAGCAAAGGGTCTGAATAGTTAGGACCATGCGATATTTCATTTTTTCATTTTTAATAAATCTGTAAAAATGTCAACAATTCTGTGTTTTTCTGTCAGTATGGCGTGCTGTGTGTACATTAATGAGGAAAAAATGAACATAAATGGTTTTAGCAAATGGCTGCAATATGACAAAAAAATTTTAAGGAGGGTCTGAATACTTTCCGTATCCACTGTACTGTATGCTTGCACAGTGTAAACTATTTCCAGTGTAACCAGTTTATGGTTCAAGTGTTTACCATAAACTGTGTCCAGCAGACCAATGTAAAAAAAAATGTAAAAAAAAAATTTTTTAGTCTCTAGCTTTTTTGTTAAGTATATATCTTAACATTGCAACATTAAATGATACACCTAAACTAACCGTGGCATGCTTGACATGTTGCCTTTATAACTGTGTTCTGTTATTCTCCACAATCAAAAGTCCCAGTTTGACTTGAACACCCCTTGTATAACATGTTTCCAAACTTAAGCTTGGATGAGATATTTATATGCATTCGCATGAAATAAAACTCGAACTGTCCAGTAGCAACCTTGATGGGAACCAGTACAGAAAATATATGGGTGTGGTGGCTCAAATCATAGGGGGAGTTATACTGTATATATTAAAATAAAACCCTGATTACCTCATCTCTCAGGCTTGGTTTAGTTAAAACAAGATAGAAAGCAATGGATTGACGTTAAAATGTAGTAAATCATAACCAGGAAGTATTTAGTAGAGTATTTTAAATTAAAATATGAATAATAGGAAATCAGGGGGGTGTCTGTTTAAATGGCCGTGATGCAGCTGATAAAATGAAGAATTGTACAGTTAGTTTTAATTTATGATGTAAATGATAAATTCACAGTGTAGTCGGAGCACTCGGGTGTCAGGTGTGTCTGAGCGCCAATAGCAAAACGGTTCTCAAGGCTCTCAGGTCAGGTAGGAGGGCCTAGTGTTAGGTATAGCTATTATGTACTGCTCAGCCACATTTACATAGTATTTAAAAAAAAAAGCTAGCCATATTAACATACGCAAATAAGTTGTAACAACGGTTCTGATGTAGAAAATCACTTCCTGACCTTCATCTGCACGCAACACAGATGACGTGATGTCATGTGCAAATGTGTCGTATCTGACCCTTTATTTTTTTGATAGACTATAATGATTAAAACTTTTTTTTTTTATTATTAAAAGCTAAATTTCTCACTTTAAATTTGATTATTTTTTTTATTTTAATTTTTATTTAAAGCTGACTTTTTTGATGTAAAGTTGACTTTCTTTCTTGACTCTCTTGATGTCTTTTTTTAATGTTGTCTGTTTTTAATTAAATGTGACTCATTAATAACTTACCTTTTTTAGTTTAAGGAACCTTTTTTTTTTATTATTAAAGATCACACATTTTTACTAACATTGATTCTTTTTTATTTAACCTGACTCATTTAATGTGATTCTGACTCTTCTTATTTAAAGCTGACTCTTTTGATGTAAAGTTGACTTTATTTAAATCTGACTGTTTTGATGTAAAATTGACTTCCTTTCTATTTAAAGCTGATCCACTTGATGTAAAGTTAACTTTATTTTTATTTTTTTTCGAGCTGACTCTTTGCATTTAAAGCTAACTAAATCATCTTACAAGAGATGTGAATTAAGGAGCTTAAAACAACTAGCATTGTGCTTATTAGTTAGCATCCTGGCTGCTTTTTTTAAAAAAAACAATATCTGCACTAATACCATGGTAAGTTAATATTTTTTTACATTTTAAGCACAAGGCCTCCATGATGTATTTATAGCATTTAGTGTTGTTATAAGACTATGATTATGACAGTTTAGAAACTAATTCACACAAGATGGTCCTAGTTAGTATGTAAAGGCAGATTCCAGACGTCGCAGATCACGGTCACATGAGTGCGGCGCGACCAAAACAGTGACATCTGTCACCCATAAGGCTCTGCAAAACAGCGACAAGTCCTGTGCAAAGCTGAAACGCTAACAACACTGAAGATGAATTTAATTGAAACAAGCAAGAAAACAACAGATTGGTCCGTCTGGGGACAAAGTTGTCATGCTTCAGTTCATTTCTGTTGCTCTGATTTACTTAGCAACATTAAACCAGGCTAATTCTATAGATTTTGTCATTATACAGGTAACAAAAACCATTTAAGGATATGCAGTTACAGGACAGTAATCAATGATGGAGTGGTCTGATGCAGGGCAGACCTATTTCCACAATGAATTTTAATTACTTCCTGAAACATCATACTTATTCATGTCACGTCATACTTTTTATCCATTTACAGTGACATTTAATGTTGTGGAACATCCATTAGAAATGTTATGACTTGCTTTATTGTGACTATAATAATTATTATTATCTTCATTTGTTACCAAGCACTCACACTGGAGACTCCTTCCAAAAAAAAGTTCTATAAAAATCTCCACATCACTGTAGCTGTTAGACGAGTGCATAAATATAAAGCTGTGATTTGCTTGCAGCCAAAAATACCATCAGAGTTTCTATGATAGCAAATTTCTCTGAACCTTTAGTCCAATCAGAATTGAGGATTTAACAGTGCCGCGGTATAATATCCTTATAAACCACTTTAGAAATCTTACAATAACTTCATTGTTTTCTGCAGTAAAAAACTGACCCAAACAGAAGATATGTGTTGTGGAACAGAAAAATGAGGTTGACTTGGGAGAAATGATTATATTTGTATCTTAAGGAGTGAACGAGATTCATTTCAATTCATGAAAGCTCAAAAACACTCATTAACTGTGCACACAAACACAATATGTTCGCTCCGATGTTCCCTGCGCATAGCGCTGTGTCTCCTAGCAGCCGAGGTGGAGACATGACCAGAATGCATCGTTAAAACACATCGTCCACTTTGCTTCCTGATAGAACCGTGGCTCTTCTTTTTTGTCTTTGTTTATTTCCATACGATGTATATTTGTTAGAACTGCAAGCACACAAATCAAAATTAAAACGAGTTCAAGAAGAAATCGTCTTACAAATGTACACATCTACGGTGTCCTGCAAATAAGTACATGTTCCCTTGTTCGTATTCTATAGTGAAACTGAAGTTGACTTATTTAGCATTATAAGTGGTGTTCAAGTCAAAGCAGGATTTTTGATCGTACAGAATAACAGAACAAAGGTATGAAAATCAAAAACTTTTATTTCTCTATATAATCAAAAACCTTTATTTCTCTATATAATCCCCCGGATACACTAATGCACCTATCTAAGTGTTTCACTAGTGCTTGGATACCATCAAGGTAGAAAGTTTTCTTTTACGCCAGAACCATGATGGGCCTGCCTGCTTCACATCACAACTGGCCAAGAATAAAGCATGCCTTTACATGTGGAAATGGCCTGGAGAGCGAGGTCAGGACTGTATAAGGGATGATGCAATAACTCTGAGTTCCCACAATGTGCAAGTGGTGCTGGTGGACGGCGCGTCTCTTCTGCAAGTTGCGACAAGTTGATCTATTGATTTTCATATTGATTTTCATGGGACAGTGAGTCCCTGTTTAACTTGAACACCCTAATTTATATTGAGCTTTAAAAGTTATACATTTAGTTGGATGGAGCATGTCAATGTAAAGTCAAAGGGTTCCCTTCAACATATACCTTATCCTGGGAGAACCCATAATCGTACTGGAAAAAGTCCAGGATAAATTCTGGAAAAATATCCATCAGGGTTTGATGCATGTAAAGAGGGAATTAGTCAGGGATACAAGCAAGAGGCTAAGGAATACTCTTAAAGATGTTAAAGAGATCCACAGCTGAGACATGAGAAGCTGTTGACAAGACAATCACAGCTTCAGCTTCATAGTAGCGGGAAAGAAAGAAGCAATATACAAATTTCCAGGAGGAAACTTGGAGAAGATGAGGATAAAGGGTTTCCTGCTGTGATGAGACCAAAATTAAGATTTATGTTTGATAAAAAGCCTGGTAGTGAGAATGTGTGCACAGTGAAGCATGGTGATGGAAGCATCATATTACATTAGCCTAATGTTTTGCAAAAGCAGGGACTGGGAAAGCAGTCAGGGTGAACAAACCAGGCACAAGCCAGGCCCAGTCTGCCAAACACATGAGACTAGGACAGAGGTTAAACTTTCAACAGGACATAAGCAACATTAAACTGAAATGGTTCAAGACCAGGTATTAATTCAATCAAAGCAAATCTCTTAATAAACCATCTAAGCATCCTAAGACAACACTTTGTTCATCATTCAGAGATGTTCTCCATCTAGTCTGTCAGAGGTTCTTGCCAAGAAAAAAGATACAAATGTCCAAAGCTGATAAGGACATTCCAGAATCTATTTGTACCTGCAAAACACGGGAATGTTTATAAGATATAACTTTTATCATATGGAGGTTGGATATGAGATGGTTTAAAAACAAATTTTGCAATCTCATATCCATACTTCATGAGCCACAACATGATATATACAAAACAACATTACTGAAGACTAAATGCAGTCTGTCCTCTAGTTTATGTGCAATTAATGCAGTGTTTATATAATAAATACTGATATTTTGTTATTAATAAAGCTTCATTGACATATCAGTGAAAGTGTAAAAAAAAAAAAAAAAAAAATGTCTCTTGCTGTTGGGCCACCTTGGGTTAGCTTCATAGATGTTTCTGTCTGTTACCGTGGAAACCAGATCATGAAACTGGCAAGGATATAATATTAGAATGAAATGCAGGTAAATGCAGCAGACTTAACTCTAAGCTTGGGTAATATATCACTTATAATATTAAATATGCACTGTTTTATAGGAATTCATTCACAAACTATGTGCAAGGACAACTGGCTATATGCATGATTTCACTCCATAAGGAAGGTCAGGTTTTCCAGACATTTGGTTTGACCTAGTGTGAATTATCTCGAGTGTCTGATGATGAAGTCTAACACACTGAGACTTAATCGAGATGTGGACTAGATTATCGATCGAGGTCAAACCAGACAGTATTTGATCCAAATTGAAAAAAAGTATGATGTGAGGTTCTGCTGAAGCAAGATCTTGCAGACTGGTGGTAGAAACAAATCTATTTAAAAATGCAGGATAAACTGATACATCTTGCAACAAAGCAAAAAAAGAAAGAAAGGGACAAACGTCGGACGATGCAGAGGAAGCCGAAGAGACAAGGTGACCTGTTTGCTCGTCTGTCATTAGGAGCTATCGGAGGACGCTCACCATGGAGACGAGACACTTTAAGCGCCTACGTCGCACCGCTAGAAGCCCCTTAAGCCCCAAGTCATGTTTATGGTCGCTAAGGCGGCCTTAGCGTTCATATTTCACGCCTGAATTTCATGGTTGCCGTGGAGAATGAGTGCTCTCGGATCACCCTTCGGCGACAGTTAATCCCTGAAAGTACAGCTGGCACTGGGTACCAAGGTGATGGCATCCCGGCAGCGGTGTTGCACAGGCAGCGTCCTGGATGCTCATAATTAAACACAAGACCTTTTCATTTTCACATTTATGGCTGCACTGATGAAGACCGTAATCGGCCCTGGAGAGGCTTCACACAACGTTAGAGTCGTAGCTTATCTCCAGTAACAAGGTTTTAGCCAGTCCTTCTGTTTACACGTAGCAGGTAGTGAGGTTACTTTGATAATACGATGATGTGAAATGGATTTCAATGAAAATAAAATAATATAAGTGTAAAAGTTTCACCAATTTGATGCAGTAAATCAGTCTCCATATTGACAATAAGGCCAGACAGATTTAAAACAGCATGTCACTGCCGTGAGAGAAAATCATGACTGAATGAAGCCGGGTGTCTCCATATGGGCAGATCTTTTTATTATTACTTTTCTATTATTCAGAGATATTAAATCAAAGTCTGAACGGTTACTCGACGGTCTCGTATGTTTGGTTTCTTAGTGTAAAGCATTGTGTTGATTCAGTTTTTTGGGGGCTTTATGGTGATGTTTGATACACGTTAACCTCTACTGTATATTTAGTCACATAGAAACTGTTAAAAATTTACTTCCTTATTCGAAATTCCTTGCTTTCATTCTCTCTCTTTCTGTCTCATCGTCAATACCGCTTTATCGTGTGTTCAGGGTCGCGCGGGCCTGGAGGTTGTCCCAGGAGACTTAGGGCATGAGGCCGGGTACACCTTGGACAGGGTGTCAATCTAACACAGGACACATTTACACACTCGTTCACACACTATGGGCAATTTGGGAACAACAATTAGCCTAATCTGCTGGTCTTTGGACTGTGGGAGGACTCCAGCGCACCCGGAGGACATTGTTTGCTGTTTTTCCATTTTCTAGTTTGGTATTTGCTGGGGCTTAAACAAGAAAATTCGATTTTCTCCCTATTCTGTCCTCATATATCGTCCTTCAGAGCCCTCCCCTGGCGCAATGCTCAGCTCCGCCCAGCTTTTCTATTCTCCGGCTAATGGGTTGCCATCCAACCATCCAACCCTCCAACCATCCATCCATCTATCCATCCATCCATCTAGGAACCTCTGTTGACTGTGGAGGCTGATGGTGATTACCATTATATTTATTCCCAATTTTTCTCCCATAGTAGGACATCCGGTCAACATTCACACGCATTCACACTGGAAACGCCAGTCACTAATTGGAAACGCCAATTAACCCAATCCGCATGTCTTTGGACTGTAGGAGGAAACCGGAACACCCAGAGGTAACCCACCAAGCATGCGGAGAACAAGCAAACTCCATGCACACAGACCCCGAGGCGCTAGATAGCTAGCAGTGACATTCACATGATAAAAATATCTGACACAATAAGATATGAGGTTAACATTACCATATATTATTTTACCATATATAAACCAAATAAAATAATTCTGCGGTGTTAGTAAATAAAGTTTTGCATGAATACTGCTGAGTGTAAACTGTCTCTAGCATTTCAGAGCTAAAGATTTTATCGTGTTTGAAAATGTAAATTGAGTTCAAATAAGCTTTTCAGTTCTAAGAAAAAGAGAAACAATCATAATGATGAATGAAGGAAATCTTTCATAGCCAGCTCTTGTGTTTGTTTCTACTAAAGAAGCAGGAGCTGTGGCTTCCTACCGCTTGGCCTGAGTCCCATCTGAGGGCCAAACCCACTGTAAATCATGTGTGAAGAGACTAGGTCATGTTTTCCATCGGTGCCGGCATAAACTGCGGTCAGATGCAACAATAAAAGCAGTCGTGATTGGGGAGGGCGGCACGGTGGTGTAGTGGTTAGCACTGTCGCCTTGCACCTCCAGGGTCCGGGTTCGATTCCCAGCCAAGCTCGATTCCCGTCTCTGTGTGCATGGAGTTTGCATGTTCTCCCCGTGCTTGGTGGGTTTCCTCCGGGTACTCTGGTTTACCCTTACCCTCGTGCCCTTAGGCTCCAGGTCCCTGCGATCATGAATATAGGATAAAGCAGTACAGAAGTTGAGTGAGTGAGTAATTGGTAGGGAGGGAGAGAGCGATGTGAAAGAAAAGGGGGGGAGTACATCTGCTAACACTTACCGAGACGTCTCGCTGCCACGTCAAGAAAAGTCCAAACGAGCCATGCAAGTAGCGTCGGTTACTGCACGGCTATCAAATGGAACACAGCACAAATAAAAAGTGGATGAAACGTAAATATCTTTGACTACTTCAATCCTTTGTTTAAAAAAAATAATAAAATTCTCCAGACTTGACAGAATTGCGTTCGGGACATGAACTTCCCAATAAATCCACGTTAAAAGATTTCTGGTTGTGTTTATGATCCTCACCTGCTCTACATGTGTGCTGAGAAAACTTCACCAGAAATAACATCCCGTAGCCCCTAAGAACCCACGGTGTCGCAAACCTTTTAAACGATCAGTAACGCTCCTTATTCAGCTTTATTCTTGACTTTAGCTCATGAAGTGACATCTAATGAACATCCTGGTGCAGTCATGTGATGACAATCTGTGGATTTCTGTATCCATGGCACCATCTCCATAATGCTGGTGTTCCTGGGTCGCACATGTGACAGAACTGGGTTATTTTTGAAAAGCTTGTTTTGTTTTGTTTTTTGGTCCTGAAAGTAAGTTTCATCCTGTTTCAAAATTCTAATGATGTAACTCTTAAAGCGCAGTTAAAAAATTCAGCCCTTTTTTGATTTGCAAAATTTGAAATAATCATATATAGGGCTCAGAATTGCGCAGTACAGAGAGACATACCTTTTTTTTTTTCAGCTCAAAATATGCAATATATAAATTTTATTCATTTTTAGTCATATAAACTTTGATTTAATTCATTTAAAATCAAAGTTTATATAACGGAGCATTAATTATATGCTCAGTCATATAAACATGACTGAGCAAAAAAATAAAAAATGGTTCACATGGGCAAAGAAATAGCAGATACACATGATCATGAACATGTTTTTATTGTTGTTATTAGTTGTTTCTATGACCAAATATTATTATTATTATTATTATTATTATTATAGTAATTAAATGCTAATTTTTAGTTTAAAAAAATTGTGACGTCATTCCCATATTCCAGTAGTGCTAAAATCTACCCTTTATAAGAGTAATAATAAGCTTTGTGTTACCTGACATATCCAAAAACCCAAATACCCTGTTTGTTCTCCGTTAACACACACCGGCAAGATTTCCATATAAGCATTCACAGGTCAGTGACCTATGCTGTGTTGCTGGCACGGATCAGCGCCGCTTGGTTTTTAAGGGATTTATTAATAACATCTCATATTTTATATTTAACCTGTTCAGACTGCCTTTTTTTTTTTAAACAAACTGATTTTATATCGCTGTGACATGTTACTTAGGAATTCTACCTAAAATTGTCAGATATAATGCCATGTGCCATGTGAGAATGTGTTCCATGTGGTCATTATCACTGTTTAGACACTGTACATAAGTGAAAATACACTAATTTTACTACAATTTCTACCTTTAGCAGCAGGTTCTTTGGTTTTTGTCCTACAGTGCAAAGACATGCACAGTAGTTTGATTGGTGTTTGTGAATTGCCCCTAAGGCGTGTGTGTGTTGGTGCCCTGCAATAAGTTGGCACACTATCATGGTGGTGTACAGTACGTACCCTGCTTTGTCACTTAGGTTTCCTGGAATAAGCAGCTCTATAAACAATTAATTAATAATGAGGTAATTAAACATTTTGGACACAATAGGGCTAAGCTTATAGAATTTTGTTTATTTTTTACTCCGTGAGATTTCTGACAAGCTAACAGCATGTCTATGTTAGCTAACTGGCCTAGCTATGGAATTCGCTTCCCTCCTTATTTTCACCTTCATTTAATATGTTTCATATTTTAAATCAGAAATTACATCCATGAAAATTTGACTGTATAATTTGTCATGTCTAGAGATGATGTCGCTAACCTGGAGGTCATAGTAACCAGATCGATATGCAGTGAGTCCCAGTTTGGTTACACATACTGTCGGAGCTACGCGTGTGGGATCAGATCTGTATACGGGAGCTAATAGTTAGTTAATTTTCTATAAGAGCAGCTCTGAAGGTTGTTCCTGCTGTAACTCAGATCACAGGGTTATAATAATGTGCTCGGTCTAATATCTATACAGAGAAATTTCCATCGAAGAACCTCACTAGTCCAACTAGGAACGTTTTAAGACCAATAGTGACCATTGTATTTATCCCCATCTGTATGACGTGGTAGTGCTCAATTTGGGAACGCCAGTTAGCCTAATCTGCATATCTTTGGACTGTGGGAGGAAACCGGAGTACCCGGAGGAAACCCACCGAGCACGGGGAGAACATGCAAACTCCACGCACACAGAGACGGGAATCGAACCCAGACCCTGGAGGTGCAATGCGACAGTGTTCACCGCTAAGCCACTTTGGAGAAGTTTCATGTTTATTTAACATATATGGAAGGAGTCTCCAGTGACAGTAAACGTTCCATCATGTGACAGAGATGGGTGTGTGTTTGGATTTGAAGTGTGTTTCATCTCATTAAATTTGGATCAATAGAAAATAAACAGTTTTATGCCATGATAATCAGGACATCACTTGATGGTATGAGGGATTTAAACACTCCATGGCATTCTGTTAATCTTGACTTACTATAATTTGAAGAATTATTTGGATCTTAAATACTTTTCCTTAATGTGCTATTTATTTATTAGTCATTTCCTACGACCCGTTTATAGCATGACTGCTGTTTTCATTCTGCCTCCAGTAATCTGCTCTGAACATCATTAATAATCGTGCGCAATTATTATTCAGGTAACACCTCTGTGAATGTTTTATGAATCACTAATGAATGTTTAATTGCATGTCATGTCGCTTGTCTTCTCAAGTCCGTTCCTCGAAGCTACATGTAAATATGGCTTCATATATTACTCAGTGCTCAGACTCTGGATCAGTTCAGACGTCTTTTTTTCCTTTCTGGACACACAGCACCACCTTGTGTAGCTCAAGAGAGCGCATGTGTTCAGGTACAAACACTCAAGTACCACTTTTAGAAATTTAAAATCCAAGAGTAGTCCATCTCCTGATGTCGGACAATCGAACATGGATTTGCGGTAAAATGTCTAGGACAGACCTGTCCACATTAGAGTCAGATAAAAGTCACTTGTAATTAGGAATGTGATCCGTCATGACATGGAAATCCAATCTGACAAAAAAAAAAAAAAAAAAAAATCAGGATTGGCTTGTAATGTGAATGTAGCCATAATGAAATAGCGTGATGCTGCCTCGCTAGATTTATCGCATTTATATAAACAACAAGGATTATTGAACTCAGTTGAGACCTAGGGCACGAGATGGGGTACAGCCTGGACGGAGTGCCAGTCCATCACAGGGCACACACACACACACACACACTTTCACACACTACGGGCAATTTGGGAACGCCAGTTAGCCAAACAGATTTTTTGGGGGGATTTTTCCCCCAAATTTCTCCCTAATTTAGTCGTGTCCAATTCCTCCCCGTCACTAGGGGGCTCCTACTACCACTCAGTCAGGAGGGCATCCACTCCATCCACTTGCGTGAGCTCACAGACGCTCCTAATTGGCTGTAGAGCCGTGATTAATGTGGGAGCACGAAGTACCTCTCATCCCTCCTCTCTGAGAGAGCTCGGCCAATCAGCACTCTCTAGACCCCCGGCTGCTACAGCATCACCCGGGAATCGAACCAGCAATCTCCAGATGATAGGGCGAGCACTTTATGCACACAGAACATGCACACACAGACCAGAGGCAGGAATCAAACCCTGACCCTGGAGGTGCAAGGCGACAATGCTAACCACTGAGCCACTGCATCACCTACTGAACAGTTAGCGTCCATAATCTTACGTGACTTACATCTTACCATGTGCTGTACACCATAGGTGGCCACACCTGGTCCTCAAAAGCCACGGTGATCCCTGGAATAGGCCTACTCACTACAGTGTGAATTAATGTCTTGCAGCTTTTGATTGACTGAACACACCTGCTCCAGGCAATCAGTGGTGAGTAGGGTAGGGATCATCGGGAAACATGCAGGGCTGCAGCTCTTGAGGACCAGGGATGGACAGTATACGTCACAAGTTTCTAATGATACGCAATCAACTTGGAAACTTCAGGCTGCTAGGAAAACAGTTTCTGAGACCCAGAGATCTCAAGACAGCATAGACACATCCATTTGTGTCTATGCTGAATATTTTTAGCTGATATAACAATCAAGTAATTATAGAGCTTTCGCAGACACATGAATACCATGAGGTCAGTCACAACAGCGGACGGCAGAAGCAAAGTTAACCGACATTAGGCTACTGTAGATTAATCGCTACTTACATTCAAGGTGTATTTTAGAGCCAAAAAGTAAAAAAAATAAACTTCCTGATGTCACCGAGATAAAAGAGAAACCTAGCAACTGATAACCTCTGCTGATTATTTTAATACACAGTATGTCTTGGTGGACTTTCTAACGTATTTAAAAGAGAAAGTGAGATTGGGTGAAAGTAATAAGGACTTTAATTTGATTTGTGCTCATAACGTTATTACCTCAGACGCTGTATAAATATCTGATTGCTCCTGGATTTGGTGGCGTTTGCTAGCGTTAGCTCATTCAGTACTACTTTTGAAAATGAGATGGTAATATGGTTGTGCGCTTTCTGCTTCGTAAAAAGATGTGGTAACGTTAACTAAACCGTAATATTTCAAGATTTTTTATTAATAGCTAACTGTTCTGGGGTTGAATCCCAAATACAGTAAAATGGAAAGTGGACAGACATTGTGACATTAGGTACAAAAGTTTAATTTAAAATGGAAGGTAAAGTTATTTCGTTTATCTAAACCTAGTTTAAGATTTCATTAAAGAATTCCACGGATGGTCGGAAGATTCGTCCTGTTAAAAAAAAAAAAAAAAAAAAAAACAGCTGAGAGTCGACTCATTAGTGAGCTGAATGAAATTAGAAAACGGTACAGACAAACACACTTACACAAGGTCTTTTTTTTGTAGAAAGAAAATAGGCAATACACATTTTATTCACACTTTACAAAAAGCTACCGAAATCTACAATACCTTCAGCAAGTCAAGGTCATTAACAAGGAATAAAAGGTGTCATTTACACAATACATAAAAACGATGTGGTGCAGAGAAAGAAAAAAAAAAAGAAAGAAAAGTTGTTCAGAATTTAAAAGTTTAACATATTGGTCTATCTTTACTGCTAAAAATGATTTACCATTTCATGGAGAGATTCGAGCTAAAAGTTTCACGTTCATCTCATGTCAAATGCTAAACTGATGCATTTCGTCTACTTTCTAAAAGCGTAAGAAAACATGATACCGATAAACCACTGAAGATTTACAAGATTGCAGTTTGGTCCTAAAGCTTCGACAGAGATGCGTAAAAAATAAAAATAAAAAAATAAACGATAACGAGCCCCGTCCCCGTCCCTAAGCTTGATGGCTTTGGAGGAGAAGAACGCACCACGTGGCACTACACAAGAAACAGAAAAAAAAAAAAAAAAAAAGTATGGCCATACTATATATATATCTATTACCAACATTAGACACCAACAGAATTGGAAAAGGGGGTTTATAAAGTCATAAAGTCAGTTCAGAGATAAACAGACCTACAGAAACATGCACGGAACGAAAAAAAAAACAGAACGTCGAGTGGCGTTTCAAAACTAGGAAAGATATTCAGAGCCCTACCACAGATACTTTAGCTACAAAAATAACTTTTTTCTTTTTAAGTTGTAATATTACAGACCTGATTCCTTTGCGTAGTACAGTAGTTAGGAGAATAATAAAAAAAAAGTGTTACTGAAAAAAGGGAAAATGAATCAAATCAAAAGATGTTTTATAAAGGATGAGAGGTTGTACAAGTGTTCACTGGTAGTGCAAGGAAAAAGACACTGAGGCACGACACGGACCTCTACGACGCAGCAAGGACTCGGTAAAGAGAGACAGAGATTAAAGGAACAAAAATAAACCTTTTTTTTAATTATTATTAAATAAACGTCACTGAGTGCAAGAGTGTGGCAGTGACACCTGGGAACAACCTCGTCAACCCTCGTTCGTTTGTTTTAAGGAAGCTGGTTAAATTTTATTCCTGTGTTTAAAAATGCAGTCACGCTTATACGATACAAAAAATAAAAATAAAAAAATCCGAATCATAATTTAATTATATAGTACAAAAAGAAACAAGTTCTGTGTTGGCTCATGTACAATCAAGTAAAGAGTATAGATT
The DNA here is from genome assembly GCF_024256425.1 of Clarias gariepinus. NCBI lineage: Eukaryota > Metazoa > Chordata > Actinopteri > Siluriformes > Clariidae > Clarias > Clarias gariepinus. Next base: position 5,581,046 of record NC_071109.1, on the reverse strand, counting down.
ATAGATTACATGTCTATATGTTTGTAAAATACTTATGGAATTAAAAAAAACAAAAACAGGAGGAACGACTGGGTGGGAGAGAGAGAAACAAAACAGAAAAAAACTACTGACCGCAAAAGACAGTGCTACACACCTTGATTAGAAGTAATGAGCGGTTTGTAGTTTGTGGAAAAGGAGAGAGAGAAAAAAAACTTGTACTAATAAACCAAACCCGGAATGTTCTTCACTTTTCCACGAAACACAGTGACCGGATGCTGGTTGAATACAGACCCGCTGAAGTCTTCTCCCGGCAACCCTGTGCCGCTCTCCTCCACAGTGACCTCACGTCCGATGTTTTCTAGAAGCGAAACGTTTCCAGGTGCATAGGTCAGTCGCGAAATAAAACGTCGAATAAACGTTAAAACAAAAATTTTTTTTAAATAAATCCATGGGCAACCAGTGACCGAGGCGACGCGTCCGAATTATGCCTTTGCGTTGAACAGGATTGAAGCGGGCCGATCGATCGCCGTCTCAGTAAACCCTTTCGGAATAAGTGCACTGGAGGAGTTTTCATATTGAAGCTCGTATTTAAAAAAATAAAGAAAAAAAAATGTTCGCCGCGGCTTCGGCTTTAGCTTTAAAACTTTGCGATTACGCTTTTTTGAGAATATTGCACCGTTTAAGGAGTGAACACGAGAGCTCGAGACACTCCCGGCGTCCTGCAGGACGATAAAAAAAAAAAGAAAAAAAGACTGGCACCCATATGAGCTTTCCAGAGCTTCTCTAAAAGGACATGGAGAAGAAGTTAAAATCTGAGCACACGTGTAGATACAAAAAGCAGAACCAGATGTGAGCTATTGCTTGTTTTTTTTTTTTGTTTTGTTTGTTTGAATCCGTTCAGGGCTTCGAAAGGAACAAGGAGGTTTTAATGCACTTGGGTGAGGATTCAGGAATCATTGCTGGCTTTAGATTATTAAACATCCGACTGCCGTTGGCATTATGACCTCCGTTTCCTTCAGCCCAGACTCCCTTCGAGTGCGTCTTGACACGCGAACCTGACGTGTGTGAGCTAAACTACAGGTACTGCATCCTGATACAAGACCACATGCCTACAAACTACATACGCCTGTATTTTTTTTTTTGTATTTTTATGAGAATACCGAATGCGCTGTGGAAAAGTAGTGATCGGAACAGAAATCCATGCATACGACTATAAAACAACTGGAAAACAAAGAAAGAAAGCTTAAGAAGAGAATGAGAAAGAGGAAAACAAGCCTCTTATAGCATTTAGAAGCAAATTTGGCTCCATCGAGTAAACAAGAAAGGAAAATAAAAATAAAGACATTCATGAAATTTAAAAGCTGAAAAAAAGAAGCACAAAGAGAATGGCGTAGTTTAGAGGTTCAGTTGTTTTCAGTAAGTTGCCAGAAGAACATGTCAGAGGTGGGTGGGAGTGTGCAGCGTCGCCAGCCAATCCAACCCCAAGGCGTCCCAGAGGGGCCCCGCGTCGTCAGACTACCTGCGTGCAGGCAGGTGCACCCCGTTGATAGGGGGATGCTGGGGCAGGAGCAGCTCCAGGTGTGCAAACAGGGAGAAGTGATCTGACGGGATGTGGGGGTGCGGGCAGCCTCTGACGTTGTTCTCCAAGAGCCAGTCGTGGTCCAGAGGTCCAAGGACACCCAAAATGTTCAGCTGAGGCTCAGAGCAGAAGATGTAATCGATCACACCCTATAAGTAGGAAGGGGAATGAAACAATTTAATACTGATATAAAATCCTGCAAACGACAATCTCATTGTGTGGATAATTTTTTACACTGCAATCAATGAACACATTAGCAATTGACTTGAGTCTTGAGCAAGGACTTTTCCTGCTCTCATTGTCAGTCCAGTCCATGTAAACCCTTCCGGCATCAGACAATAATTTTTTTTTTTTTTTACCTTGTTTGGTAAACCACACCTACGTGACCTACAAATCATTTAAGATTTTTAAAACATCTAATTTAAGGCATGAACCAGTAAGAAACAGGTAGATGATTTCAGATGATCATACCGGTGATTAGTATACTGGTGATGCTGAACAGGGAAATGAGGTTGTTACATGAACAACATTTGCAACCAGCTGCAGTAAAATCTTCAATTCAATGTGATTTTATTCAGCACCCATATGATTTGCTTACGGTCCTACATTCATTCATTCGATTTAGCACCCACATGATTCAATTCAATATTGATTCGATTCAGCATCCACATGATCCTATAACATTCATTGATTCGATTCAGTACAAATAGGATGCAATTTAACACTGATTCGATTCAGCACCCACACGGTCCGCTTATGGTTCTATAACATTCATTCATTAATTCAATTTAGTACAAATATGATTAAATTTAACACAGATTTTATCCAGCATCCATATGATTCAATTCAATGTTGACTCGATTTAGCACCCCTGTGATTTGAGTTACCTTAACCCCAATATGATTCAATTCAGCACTATTTCAATTCAGAGCCCATATGATTTATCACCATACGTAAATGTACGTATATGTAGAAGATCAAGTAGAACCAGACCGAACACTACTCGAATTTTCCAACATTCGCTCTAATTTAATGTGTACGTTTGACTTCATTTATACTTTTAAGGCTTTAACTTAATTAAGGCTTCTGCGCCACCCTGTGACTGACCTTGAAGTCAAAGGTATAGTTGGTGTAAGGCATGAGCCCGTTCTCGTAGGCACTCTTGAGCTTAAAGCCGTGCGTGATCCTGCCGTTGGACGAGCTGTTCTTGCCGTTGCAGTTAAAGTTGGTCAGACTGTCGCTGTAACGAAGCTCTTTAAAGTCTTTGTGCGTGCAGTCCACGCCGCCCGTGCTCAGGAATTCCACCACACCTGGAAGAAAGATACACCACATGACACACACGTCTTCGAAATCAGAAACAGAACTGAAATCGCTCCAAAGTGGAGCAAATAGAGCAGAAGAGACATGATGCATTTTCATACCACTTTAAATCAGCCAAGGACAAACCTGAGTCAGGCAGCGAGTTGAGGTCGGCACACAGCACCAGAGGGATGGCGTTGGTTTCTCCGGAAATGGACGAGAGCTTGAGGCTGCGCGTGGCTTTGTCCACAATGTTCTTCACCTCAGACAGGAACATCATGGTCTGGACCAGCTTCACGTCAGAGTACTCCGGGTCCCAGTGCATATGGGCGTTGGCCACCAGGAGGAGCTGTTTCTCCAGGCTAAAGAGTGACTTGCCCGCTGCTTGCATGAAGAAAAAGACGGTAAAGAGAAGGAGTTCACGCAGAAGGATCAGAACAGAATGAACTCAGATGATTGATTTTACAGAGAGAGACTCACATGTCATTTCCATCATTTCCCTGCGTAGCTCCAGCAGCACCGCCACTCCGATATTGTCCTTGGTCATTACGCGGTTCAACATGGCCTCCGAGCCCTCAGAGTTAGCCATGGCCAGCTGGTTAAACTCCACCGTGTGCTTCTGCACCACACTGAACCTGAACCCAAAAAACACCACATGCGACATGTGATTAAAACTCTTTTTGAAATTATTAAATAGTTTAGGAAAACAAACTATAAACTTCTATTTAGGAATGAGAATCTCCCTTATTCAGACAATCTCAGAATTAAATATTACACAGCTCAATATAATACAGGTAAACATATTTAATTATATTTATATAAATTAGCATCAATAAGATTTGATTCAACAACCATGCGATTCCATCCAGGGGTCCATTCTTCGTACGTCACTAACTCAGTTAGCTGGATTTGATTGTTGTGGATTTGTCCTGATCTTGGATTGTTTCATTCTTCGATGCGCTTCTCACATTTGCTGTCATAGTAACATATCCGTAAGCTTGAACCTGCTCGGAAGCAGGTTTATTTCATGTAAACAGGATTTAGGCTGCGCTCCTGGCGGGTTATGATTGTTTGAAATGGCGAGGCGGACTGACTCACGTGGACAAAGAAAAGGATCTTGCATATATATACCTATATATACACATATACCTATACACACACACACACACCTATATATATAAAAATCGCTATCAAATATTATATTAGAACATAAATTCATAGGTTTATTAATATCAAATACAGTATTACTATTATAATGAAGCCTACGCACAAGACAGCCGTCAAGACCATTAATACAAATTCTTGTATAATGTTTATTTTGTAACACATTTATTTTTCAGGGGTTTGTCATGAATATGCAAATAAATAATTATATATAATAAAAATAAATATTTTTTTAATGATAAATTGGACGAAACTAAATTTATTATAACAAACAATATAAAAGTATACATGTATTTGAAAAATATATATATTTCTATTTTTTTATATACAACATATTTAATTTCATATTGCTTATTTTATTGTCTCATGTAATTTGTAAAGCATTAACCTATAAATTTATGTTCTAATATAATATTTAATAGCGATTATGTAGGGGGGCAATCCATGGCAGGGGGGCATTTCAGCACATAACACGTGTTACAAAAAAAATTTAGCCGCTCTTTTTTTTATTTCGTCAACCAATCAAAGGACTTGTGATCAGTGTTTCTACTGTCGACGCATATCGCCTGTTAAACCAACGCACGAACGTGCAATAATCCTAGACAACTCAATCCAGCTATACTAATCATCAACAACAGGTGTGCTCGAAGAACCAACTTAGTCAGATCGTAATTAGCACGATGATCTCATCTTAGATGTGTCAGTTCATCTCGCATACGTCAAGCAACGTACGAAAGAACGGACCCCAGCACTCATGTGATTATAACTGTTTCTCAACCCTGGTTTTCTTGATTTCCCTGCTTACACATACACAGCTCACTGGGGAAAAAACGTTCTTCAAGTTAAATTAGTTGTGCTGGGAGCTGAGAAAACACTCATCCCTCATAAGATTTGATCTGTTTGGTAGTGATGGTACTATGAGACAGGAGCTCTGAAGCTTGTATTGAGCAAAAGGGGGCGTGTCCAATGTTCCGCGTTTCACACGAGGTCGGAGTCACACGACTGAATTATTATTATTTATTTATTTCTAATGAGGTTTATAATTTTTATTTTATGAGATTTCTTTGTTTGTTAATTCATAAATCAAGATTCTTCATTTTAGAGCATTTCACAATGAACTCCACATTTACATCTTGGAGAAAAATGCACTCAAAATCTTTTGGCTTGCGATGTTACAATGCAGTTGCTACATAAAATTCGTCCACTAGATGGCAGTACCATGAGCCCTTAAATGAAGCTTTATGAACGTTTTTGGTGAAACTATTTGGGGAAACCTCAACATCTAAATAAGACTTCACCCAACCATCACTACAATTTGGTTCGACATTAATTATCTTTTATGACCATATTTTGTGTGTTATTGCCAACCTTAAAGCTTAATTGTCAAAAATTAAGCTGGCTATAATATTCTGGCTATTTCCTAACCATTTGTACTTCAGAATGCCCGTTTTTCTTTTTACTAGTTAACCAAGGTTTAGATTAAACACTTTCAGATCAAGTGAACATCCAAACCTGCTAATAACTAGAAGAACTCAATAACCGATACAATAACTAGTAACTAAAATGTGTGTTGTGATTTCCATTCACTGGAATGCTAAGCTAATATTAAACACAGTCTCATAAACTGTCCTCACAAGCTGAAATTGAGCTGATCCTTTCATGCCTGGCGAGCTGGACCAGGCAAAACTGTGATTTGCGTGAGCATGACTGTGTGGGAAATGTGAAATGGATTTTACACACTTTTCGGTCTTGTAGAATATTGCACATCCGTCCACGTGTTTCCTGTCTGACTCGGACATGGTTCTCGCTCGGGACTTCGGACTGAAGAATCCATCGTACCCCTGCGCTTTTAGCTCCACCAGGAAGTAGTTATAATACTGTTCCGTCTCCACTTCCTGGGTGATAAATTTGAGAGAACAGCATTACTCTATATAGAGTCACACCATTATGCTTTGCAGATTTTATCTTTAGTTTTTTTCAGATGGTACCTGTAGGCTGATGATGTCAGCATTGCAGCTGAGGATTTCCTGCATGATGGACTTCTTCCTGTGCTCCCAGTTGAGAGCCCAGGCAGGACAGTAGCCGTACAGCTGGCGCGTGGCGTACTTATCGCACAGTACGTTGTAGCACATCACTGAGAACACGGCTGCGTGCGGAGAGACAGAGCAGTGTGAACAATAGGGCCTTTTGTTTTAGCGCCTGCCAACCACCAGTTCAGTTAATGTTTAACCGCTAGCGCTGAACATGCAAATCGACAAGCAGTGTAAACAAAACGCACTTCTGTGATACTGAGAGGTATGAGAAATGAGTACCTGCAGGCCTGGCTCGCTCCGGCTCCTGCAGTACAATCCACGACCTGGACGGCGGATGCTCAGTTGGGACTAAAAAAAAAAAAAAAAAAAAGGTTAGATTGAACAGGCAAGTTAAAAACATCCCGACACGTCAGTTATATACAGTCCGTTAATCCAGCTGTCACACCTTTTAAAACATGTCAGACCCTAAGCTTCAAATTTCATGCTAATACAAGTAGGCCCCGACTTACAAACAAGTTTTGTTCTTAGAGCATGTTCGTAAGTCCGATTAGTTCTTAAGCCAGACAAAGTAAGTATTATACTTCTTTGACAAGAATATACAATGTGAAGCATACCAATCCACCTGACTAAGTCAGGTATCTGGTGCACTGCAGTGTCTATTTTTTTTTGGTAGAATACACGCAAGTGTTGTAAGCGATTGAACCGAAAGCATCTGCGGAAATTAGTAACTCGAATGTTCGTAAGTCGTGGACCTCCTGTATCCTGATGATCTTTTAGCTAACTACCTGTTCGAATCAAATCTCTGGCAGAACCCTACAAAGCACATCATACACCTGCATTGCATTCTGTTCCATTGTTTGATCCGATATCTCCATGAATTCTACGTCGGATTTCTTATTAATGATGCTGAAATATAGAAAGAAGCTCTCGCTATTTTATGATTGAGGACTGAAATGCGAGTGAAAAACACTGGAGCTACAGAGACTCTGAGAAAACCTACTGCGTTTAATAGCACCGGCAAGATTGTCCAAAAGGTAGTTCAGCAGTCGGCGGGTGCCATCTGGTTCCTGGTAGAGGCTCATGAGGTCCTGTGCAAGTGGATTTCCTGCGGACAAGAACAGAAACATGTTACTCAACTTCATCATCATCATCATCATCATCAGTATCGTTATGGAGATTCCAGGATGTAGAAATGACCAAACTTACCTTTTAACCCCAGTGTTTGTAACTGAAACAGTTTCCCCAATTCGAAAGGTAGAACCCGCAACTGGTTGTTATTTAAAAGCAGTTCCCTGTGGAGGACACACAGGGAAACGCACACTTAAAGACAAACGTTCCATTTAGAAACTCACAGCATAACCTATTTTTCCTTAATTTACTGTTTAGGCATTTATTTGCAATCAGGTCATTTTTTTTTTGCGAGTCCATGAGTTCCAATCATCATGTCGTCACTGACTGAGTATTAAGTAACCAATATTTATAATTGTTCTAGTTTTTAATTATTTTTGAGCCTGTAAAACACAGAGACTGTGTCTATACATGTATGTATGTGTACATGTGTGTGTGTGTGTAATATATATATATTTTGTTTGTTTGTTTGTATTTTTAAACGCCACAATCGCTTAAGTGATAAAATGTACTTTAATTTGTCCCGCAGTGGGGAAGGTTCTAAAAATTTCTTAAAGATATGAAGTACTATTTCTGTTAAACACCTCGAATCAATACTAAACATCACGTTTTTTATTGCCTCATCTCAAATCCATTGTCATAGTTTAAGGAGGCAAAGATACGAAAACTTTGCTGCTGTCCAAATACTTATGGACCTTACCGTGATTTATTTGACACAACACTAAATAAATGTGTTAATATAATTTATAGCACAGTACAGTTGAATTCTCAATGCTGATTGGTCTGAAGCTGTTTAGAGCAGCTTTGACCATAGTTTATATTTTCTATAGTAAGGACCTGAACCTGACCATGAAGCGCCCAGCTCACCTGAGAGACACCATGTTGCCGAGCTCAGCTGGCAAGCTCCTGATCTTATTGGACGACAGGTCCAGGTACACGAGGTTGTGTAGCTTGGCAATGTCGGGGGGGATACGTGACAGTGAGTTGTCACTGAGGTGCAAAACAGTGAGGTGAGTGAGCGACCACAGGGCCGAGCTTAGACTCCGGACTTTACCTGATAGATGAGACAAACGCAAAAAAAATTTAATCAAAATGATTCAAACTCACTTACCCCAACTAAACATGTTAAAGCCACTATAATGCAAACTGTTTTTAGCTAAAACTCAACATCAAATGCCCAACAGGTTTGTCACTTAATACAACAATGTTTTTTAATCTAAAGAATAGTACGTTATACAGGCATGTGGTGTAAAAGCACAGCATATAATGAAAACTGCGACGTATAGGGGATATTTTAGAAAGAAATGAAGGAGAAATTAAACAAATGGTAATAGAATAATTTCTGATTTCTTACTCATCAGTAAGTGTTTAAATAAAGCCTAATAAACATGGAAACTTGTACCACATATCATGCTACTGACATGATAGTCGTATAGTTCAGCCATCATCAACACGTCCAGCACAAACTATACAACACATTAATACTCACCACTTATCTCAAGCTCAGCCCAGTGGGATTTTTTCCCACTCGCTGCCTCTTCGCTGGTCATTAGCGTGTACATCCGCCGGGGATCCGGCGGCTCATATTTCTCCTTGGGCATCCCTGAACCACTACAGAAGATATACATATATATTTATATTTACACTACCTAAAGCAAAGCCATTGTGTATATTTATCAGGAAATACATATAATTTAATTTTTTTATTTTTTTTAAAAATGCAGAAGGCGTTCCAAGTCAAACTGGGACCTTTGATTGGGCAAAATAAACCACAGTTATAAGAATAAACCTCCCCCTTTATTTTCCTATATAATCCCCTGCTACTCTAATGCACTTATCCCAGTGTTTCACTAGTGCTTAAATACCATCAAGGTATTGATGGTATTTCTTTCAGAAAACTAGAGCCATGATCAGTAACGCTGGCCTCCCAGGAACTTCTTCAAGTGGAAATCTCTTGGAGTGAGGTCAGTACTGTACAAAGGATATGGAAATAACTCCCAGGCGAGTTTCTCCAACGTGCAAGCAGTGTTGGTGAATGATGGTGTGTTCAGTTTCCACAGACAGATGCACCTCTTCCGCAAGTTGGAGACAAGTTATCTATCAATTTATCAGGATCAAGTGTTTTACGTTCATGGGAACTACTGTAGCCACCGGGCCGGGATTATCATTCACCTACCTATAGCCTTCTTTAAAACCTTTGTTTTAAATGTTTTACTGCGGCTAAATCTTTTGTAAATGTTCTGTTTTACAAGGAGTTTCAGCATAAACTATATTACACCACAGGTGCTGCTGAATTCTTAAACTTGATTGGTAAGAAATTTGGTGATTTTTCTCTAATAATAGTTAATAATAATAATTTTTGGAAAATAATTTTATGAAACTTTAGGGAAGTAACCGGACGGCCAAACTATCCTTGCTTACTTTCAGATAACAGCGTGACTGTTTTATTGCGGCATTCCACATTATATTTTATTGCCTTAGAATCAATAGTGCAAGTTGCAGATAAGGCTTTTGATAAACATTTTGTTCTTACTATCATATCTTTGTGCGTAAAATCTTCTTTAAATCACAATAAATTTGACAAGAAGCCTCATAATAAGTCCCGGTTCGACTTAAACGCTGCTTGTAGGATTTCTAAACTGAATTACACTAGAGACACTGCTGAATTCTCAAATCTGATTAGTCAGAAATTCTCTAATAATAGTTGTTTGCAAACTGATGCTGTAGAAAAGGAATAACACACTTAAACGACATGCTGATTTTTGAAAAATTATTCAGGAACTTTAGGGAAGTAACAGAAACACAACCCTGTCCTTGACTACATTTCGATAACAGTGTGACTGTTTTATTGCTCGCTTACATTCATCATTGGTGTTTTGTTTTCGCTTTTTGTACTTGTTTGTTCTATTTGTTTAAACATAACATTTTATTATCTTAGAGTTAATAATGCAGATTATGCTTTCATCACACATTTTGTTCTATCATACTTTTGTATTTAAGCAAACTTGAACATCTCACTAAATGACTGAGTTAGTTCTAGGACCAAAGGTGCAAAGAAAGATTTAATCATTCTAACCAAAATATAGCATAAATCCCTCCTTTTAGTACCTTAACTAGCCCAGGACATCTTAAATAACATTAAATACATACATGAACACTTGTTTATATTATAAGACTTAAAAATATAACAGACATGTTTGGCAGCTTTTAATAAACATAATTATAATGTCTCATACACGGACTGATCACACAAACAGCTGTTTACTTCATAATCCATTTCGCGAATGTTTACTGTTCATAACTTACACAAAAATAAAGATAAAAAACATTTAGTCAGATTTTACCTCACCTAAATAAATGTTACGTAATTTCGCTAATCTTTAATGTGCTAGTTAACACGAATGCTAATGCTAAAGCTGATGTTAATGCTAGCTAATGCTAATGCTACAAAAAAAAACAACTCGAAGAAACGCGGTAATACATTTATTAGTAGTATTAATGATATAAAATACTCGACGTTTTTTCCTGTGTTACACTTAGGTGTTTAAGTTTATTAACTTGAGTAAGGTTTTGTTGTTTTGCTACTTAGCGACATCGACGCGTAGTTAGCATAGTTAGCGCGTAGCTAGCAAGCGATTTCTACATAAACAAAGTGCTTTGTGTTAGTCCGCTGGGTTATTATTAATTTATATTTCATATATTTGTTTGCAATAATAAAGTATGTAATTTATGTTGCGTGTGTGTGTGATTTCGTTTTTATTAATTATGTGTCTTTCTTTGGTTATGAATACAAAGAGCTAGCTAGACAGGTAGCTAAAGAGTAAGTAAACAGATCACATGTATGCCGTGTTATTTAAGGATAAATGATGTACCGTGTTTAATATTTACCTTTAAAAGCATACCAAGCCCGTGCAGTGACGAAGTGAGCTGCGTCTGAGAGCTGAACTCGGGTTTAGTTTTGTTTTTTCTCCGCTGCTGGATTAAGGATACAGTAAGCAGAGCAGCATGATGGCGTGTGGGTGCTATTATTTCTGCCTACATGGCACTGAAGCGAAGGAAGCTCGCTTTAATTGAGCCCAATTCACCCAGGTGCATCAGCAGCAGCAGCAGCATCTCTCTAGTAGTGCTGCACAATCATAACAGTGTACACTGATTATTTCTAGATGTACAAATGCTTTTATGTTTCATGCCCATGCTGCAAGGAAGGTCAAGCCTGGCTGTAATAGAGGTGCCTAAACTTTTGGGGCCTCCTGATCTCAGTAGAGACAGCTCATTGATGTGTTTACTCAACTGAGTGAGTTGATTATGAAAGTCGTAGTGAGTGGAGAGCTTATGATGGGGGAAAAGGTGTGCAATCAGAGATACACAATAAAACGAACATGTTTGTTGAAAAATTAGAATGTGATATTAAGCAATTTATTATTATTATTATTATTATTATTATTAAAGCCACTTAAAGCTTTTTGACTTACACCCAAGACAACAAAAGCAGGTACAAATAAGGGTTCATCTACGTGCCATCCGGCACATCAGGCAAAAGATTATCCCCACCCTAGCGATATATCTGTCGTTTCTGTAGTAGTTACTTATGGGGTTTGGTTGCCAACCCGATGCCCGATTTTGCCCCCAAAAAGCAACAGAGGAACAAGTTTGAATTCATCTTCAGCAATGTTTTTGGCAGTACGGTGGTTTACTGGTTAGCACTGCCGCCTTGCACCACCAGGTTTCAGGTTTGTTTCCTGCTTTGGGTTTGTGTGCAAGTTTCACCTGTTCTTAGTGGGTTTCCTCCCACAGTCCAAATATATGACATTAGGCTTATTGGCATTTTCAAATTGTCTGGTCTACTGATTTCAGCAGAGACAGCACATTGATCCATTTACTCACGAGAGTGAGTTGATTATGAAAGCCTAGGTAATGGTGGATGCAGAACTTGATAACAAGACATGGTGTGAGGTCAAAAATACACCCTGAATTTGCTCATCGAAAAATTAGGATGTGAAATTAAGTGCATTATTATTATTATTATTATTTATTGATTAAAGTCAGTAAAAAGTCAGTTCCTTTCACCCTTTCTTTTCTTTCAAGCTTGGCAGTCCATGTCACAGCTTCTGGCAGTATTGAGAGGGAGAAACAAGTTTATTTTCATCTACAGTAAGGTCTTTGGTGGCACGGTGGCTTAGTGGTTAGCATTGTCCCCTTGCACTTCCAGGTTACAGATTGAGCATGTTCTCTGATTTCTCCGGGTGCTCTGTTTTCCTCCCACAGTTCAAAGACATGGCAAATCTAATTGGCGGTCTCAAATTGCCCGTAGTGTGTGAACGAGCATGTGTGTGTATCTGCCCTTCGAAGGATTGGCACCCTGTCCAGGGTGTACCCCACCTTGTGCCCTAAATCTCCTGGGATAGGCTCCAAGCCCCCCGCAACCCTGTATACAAGACAAAGCAGTATAGACTAGAGAAGCAAAAGCAGTTGGCTTAACATCCTTACCTTCAGTAAATGCTTTGGGATTGTTGTTGTGATTCCTCAGTCTATCCCAGGAACTCTAGGCAGGAATATACACTTGCTCCTACTCGGTCTATATAGCGCTTATCCTGTACAGGGTCATGGGGGGCCTGGAGTCTATCCCAGGGGATACGGGGTGCTAATCCAACGCAGGGCAGTCAAGCATACACGCACATACAAATGGGGAATTTGGAAATGGCGATTATCCTACTTTGCATGTCTTTGGACTGTTGGAGGAAACCAAAATACCTGGAGGAAGTTAACTAAGCACAAGGAGAACATGCAAACTCTAATCACACAGACCTGAGGCGGGAATCGAAACCTGAGGTGCAAGGCCACAGTGCAAAATTGTGTGTACTGTTAATACTTAATATAATGAACTTTAATATTATTAACGTTGGAAAAGCTGGTATTGAATATATATCATTAATCTGACCATTATTTTAAGGTCTTGGTTATAGGATGCTCCACAAACAAAAATCTCAAACTCATTTCAGTCAATTCATCAACTGTACTCACAAAAAACTTTTTATTTAAATTAACAACGATTAATCATTATAATAATAAAATATCTACAAAAATAACTTTAGCATATATACACTATATATATACTCACTCACTCAATGTTGTAGGGTACTCATTGTTGTACTCATTGTATAGGATTGGCACCCTGTCCAGGGTGCCAATCCTATACAACATTAATCTGTTAACATATATATATTAATTTCTTTAGTCTGGAGCCTATCCCAGGAGATTTAGGGCATGAGGCAGGGTACACCCTGGACAGGGTGCCAATCTTTTGCAGGGCACACACACATACACACACTCACTACGGGCAATTTGAGAATGCCAATTAGCCTAACCTGCATACCTTTGGAATGTGGAAACCCACCAAGCACGGGGAGAACATGCAAACTCCATGCACACAGAGACGAGAATCGAGCCAGGCCAGGAATCGAACTCGGACCCTGGAGGTGCAAGGCGACAGTGCTAGCCACTACACCACCGTGCCGCCAATGTGTACACACACACACATATATACATATACAGTATATACATATATATATTAATTTCTTTAGTCTGTTATTGCAAAGAGATACTCAGTAGGTGTTCTTGCAGCTGGGATAATGACTCTTGGATTTGGGAGGGGAGATCGTGGCCGAGATCCTCCACGGCACGGGACAGAAACACTTCTGCTGCTTCTTGGACCGCGTCCCTGGTCAGGTGGTCGTTCTGGGTCCACATGGGAGCGCGGGTCAGCTTAAACCGCTCTGTAATGGAGTAGCGAAGGTGACCTGATGGTGGGAAAGGGAAGATTAAGTAAGTAATGTACTTTTATGCTTCAGAACTTCAATCTCGTTGTTTTACCCACTCAGTGTGTAATCATAAGGAAAGAGTTTACTGAAGGGACAAGAAAAAGGAGGCATTGGGATATAGTTTTGTACCTGTTATAACTTCCTGGTAGCTGAGCATGAGCATCCAGACAAGCTGCAGGAGCTCATCCCACCTTCTCCATCTCTCCGTGCCATCCTGATAGAAGAAAAAAACAACACAATGTGTGGTAGAGGAATCAGGAAATGCTTTATGCTGCCTTCAGTTCCTCTTTGGAGACCCATTGTTGAAGACTGGTGTAGGCGTCACACTGCCATGATTTTTTATTTTTGTTCCTGACATCCAACGGATTTAGAGGAAAAGACAAGTTTCGCCCTGTAAGTGCACCTATTTACATGCTGTGCTATTAAATAACTAATAACATATTAAATCAGTGTACAATCCAAAATATCTGTCAGCTCTGTTCTGTAAAAAAACACCTCATATGACGCATACGTTGTAACCACAACAACAGTCCTAACAGTTTTAACTAGTACCAGCTACATAACTAACTTAACTCATTTCGGAGTAAAACACAACAACAAAAAAAAATCAGGAGTATTTAATATCTTCCCATGAAAACGCCTAAATTCACACTGCTAATTTGTTTCTCCTTGGCATGTTCATTACATGAATTAGAACCCGATTAACCTAAATCACGACCTTATACATTGTGATTATGATGATGATTTAACGAAGACGCGTGAAGTGCTGTGGTCTCACCGATGGATCTGGTTCAAGCGTGGACGTGTGCAGGAAGTGCAGCAGCAGTTTGAAGGACATGGGCAACACCCTCTTCTGAGAGCAGGACTGATCCAGCAGCAGCTCCACCATCTTACACCTTAGCAGGTTACTCTGCAGCGTGCTTAACAACAAAAACCTAACGAAGACGCAGGAAATGCTAAAATCATTAGGCATGAATCGCAGACTAGTCACACATGATGTTTTAAACGTGTGCTGTTCCATCGTCTTTGCATCTCTATTGCATTAACTGCATCATCACACACAGGCTCGGGCCCTTAAAACCCTATCCCAATTAAGTGAATGTTCTAGAAATAATTTGTGAAGTGAATTACCTTGTTTCTCCATCTTAAATTTAATTGAATTGAATTATGTAAATAAAAAAATCTGAACAAGTGTTTTATTGTGACTGGCTGTAAACATCAGTATACTAATCACCGGCCTGATCATCTGTCAACATCTGCACCTGTTTCTCACTGATTTAAGATTTTGCATGGAACTGTACATCTAATTCACTTTTTTGATAGTTTGTTACCTGGATGTTGCCTTTTCATTTTCAAAATAAATTTCGATAAGATGTCTAAGATAAATCTTTCTAGCTTTGCCCCTTTTATGAAGTTTTTGGTTGTCAACAAATGCAAAATCAGCATGCCTGGAAGTTTAAGAGTAATTAGGATTCATTAACAAATCTTGTGTTAATGTCCAAAAGTTTGAACCACTTCTGGCGAAAAAAGATTAATAAATGAAGCCCATGGTTAACAGACTCATGGTTTCCTCATCTTATACTGTTGTCTTTGTTTTGTTTTTTTTCTTTACCTGAGCCGCCTGCATGGTGCCATGCTGTTGAGACTGGTACACAGCTCCTGAGAGAGCTTACTGGAGCTGCAGGTGGGTCTGAGGTCCACCTCCATGGCTAATAACAGCATCCTCTGCAGAATTAGCAGCATCCTGCATTAAACAAAATTCAATACATTTCATGTTATAATAGCTATCTGTGTTGATATTTAGTTATCATTATCAACATTTCACATTTTGAAATATCCTCACTAGCCCCGTGGTGCATACAGGTTGTGTGTGATGTACACTAGTACCATGTTTCTGCTGCCAAGTTTGTCCTTTGGTAGAAATTTGAGTGGATTTTTCTTGAAGACAGATCATTCTAGGCTCTTTGCCTGGCTGTGATTCCCAGCCAATTCCCAAAACACAGCCACCAGATAGTGCCAGTGCCGGATAGAATGGGAGGGTTGTGTCAAGAAGGGCATCCGGTGTTAAACCTGTGCTGAGTTTTATGGTTTGGTATTAATGTTCTGCCTTTGCCCGGAGCAGCCAAAAGACAGACAAACTGATTTTATCAAATATACAAAATATTATAAGTCCGGACAAAAAGTCAAGGTCGTGAAGAATCCAGAGCCAATACAGAAATACATCCTGGATAACATGCCAGTCCATCACACACCTCTGTACATCGACACACCCGACACACCCATTTAGAGTTAGGAGCAAATCTTAACTAATTAAATTGGTTAATTGAATTTTGAGGAAACTGAAGAACCCTGAGAAAACCCACACAGAAATAGGGAGAACATGAGAACCTCATATACTTTTTCCACATTTTTAAGGGGACAAAGGATTAAGTTTGGGAATGTTTGGATACCACTGATGTTGGTGGAAATATCTAGACATAAATCATGACAATTAAAATAATTGCCTGTTTTTTTATTTTTTTATTTATTATATATATGAGAATTTGAGAACATTTGGGGAACTTACACTTTATGCATTCACGTAAACTTACTTAAGACAGCAGTTTCGCTCCCTCTTTTGCATTTCTTTATCCTCAATAGTACAGAATGACTGTTTGGCTGCATCTAATAGCCAGGTCAAGAGTTCACTAAGAGAAGAAAAAAGTTACAGGAATGTTAAGTCCAAAATAAATAAAATGCAGTCTAACTAATGGCTCCATGCGTTGTCATTATACAGTATGAAGTACTTTCGGGCTGATCTGATATGCCAGTGACTCACCTGACCTGTGCGTGCCTGTAATCACACGAGAGTATCTCGTTAGCGATGGAGAGGTGGGGCCGCAGCATGGTGAGCTTGAAATTAAAGTCGTCTTCCAAAACCTGCAGCACGTACTGAAGCAGGAGAAGGCGCACCTCACCGCACAGTTTCCTCGCCTCGTCCTTATAAACACAAAACAGTGTTAAACAAAGTGGAAGAAATGCTCAAGGAGATTGAGAATAAAACCACGACATGGTAGCGTCGATGCCTTTCCTACCTGTTCAGCCATCACAGATGATAATAACTCCCAGTCCCATGGGATAGTTGATCTGTCCGCAGGGTGGTATCTGGAAGAGAAGGTTTCTTGATTTAGTGGACCAGGACTTACTCTTATGTCATTCACATACAGTAGTTTGACACTCCTTTAGCTTTTCTTTGTCTCCTTCTTTGGATAAGCCTTTATATTGAAGTGTCAATTATCAAATGTTGTGTTGCAAGGTATTTAGGATCTAGATTTTGGACATGGGGATTTAGCATCTTGGAATTATAGTTTGAGGGATTTACTGGAGGATCCAGGCATTACGGATCTGTTGCAGGTATTTAGGATCTAGATTTAGAATGTAGATTTTGATTCTGGATTTTTTTATCTGGATCTTTTTGAATTTGATATAGGATCTAGGGATTTAGGATGTAGATGTACAGTAGGATTTAGGGAGTTAGGCTTCATTATTTTAGGAACAATATATATATATATATATATATATATATATATATATATATATATATATATATATATTGTTTCTAACATAATGATTTAGGGTCTAGATTTTGGATCTGGGAATTTAGCATCTATATATTTAAGTTGTTGTGAATTATAGTTTTTTTTTTTATAGTTTTTAATCTAAGCATTATGTCCCAGACATTAAGTGTCTAGGGATTATAGTTTAAGGGAATTCAGCATTTAGGATATACAGATTTAGGTTCTAGATTTTGGTGGTTTAGGATCTAAAGATTTAGGATTGAAATTTAAGATATAGGGGTTGAAAAAATCAAAAGATTTAGGATCTGGGGGGTTATAGTTTGAGAGATTTAGGAAATTAAGATCTAGATTTAGGCTTTAAAGGGATTCATGATTACAGTCGAGTTACTTTTCACAACTCAGAATGATTTATTTTCCTATAACAGCACATCCGGAAGTCTGTTATTCTTCTGATACCACAGCAAGTTGGCAATGCTTACAATTTCTATTTATTATGTTGTATTTATCCATTTATTAATATATTTGATATTGTAGAACATTATGGAGCAAACTCCTTCTATGACTTGTAGTTTGGCAGAAACCATAAACAAACCTCACCAAATCAATGTTGTAATACTTTTATTATAAATGTAACGCATTAATGTAAACCCGTGATTCGAATATGCTGTTATAGAACATTTATTAAAAACCTTGCGACCAATTAAAAACAAGAAAGCCTAGGGCTGTGGTAGTTCCCTATCGATGCCTTTAAAAGAAAAAAAAAAGATATTAGATGCATGTTATCTCTTGTCTATGTAGCTCTGTACCTAAAAACTCTCAGTCTCTATAGGTACAAGAAAATAGTTGATATTGATAGGTAACTTAAACTCAGTTTGACATATTAGCGTAGACGGTAAAAAGGTTGTGATGATGGTGATCACCATGACGCTGTCACTCACTTCTGTGTCCTCATCAGCAGGTTGAAGGCTTCCAACGCCAGCACTCGAGAGCACTGCGGCTTCAGCAGGATTCCCCTCAGAAGGTGAGACGTGATATCGGCAGGGGGGTAATAACAAGGTTGGATCAGGTCAGAGAGGAGCTGTAATGTGCCCTCAGTGTAGTTCTCTTCTATGGTGCTGTAGACCAGACTCAGGCTCTGCCTACACAGAGGCTCAGCCATGCCGAACTCTTTGTTGTCCTCATCGCCTGTGTGCTGTTAGAGGGAAAATGCGGATTAGATTAAACTGGCTAGCGGACTGTCTGTCCTCAAAGTAAAGCAGGAAAAAAGCTTGGTATGGATTTGCCACGTAAAACAGAGCGATAAACTTGGGAACAAAGTAAAATGTTTGAACTACTGAAGAATGCAGTATTTAGGTTTTGTATTTAGGGATTTAGGATCTAGGGAGTTAGGATCTAGATTTAGGCTCTACGTATTTAGGATATATAGGGATTTAGGATCCTGGACCTATATTTAGGATGTATGAATTTAGGATCTAGATATTGGATTTGTGGATTTAGGATCTTGGAATCTTGAGATTATAATTAAAAAGATTTAGGATCTAGCAATTAAGGGTCTAAGTATTAAAGTTTAAGAAATTTAAGATCTATGGATTTATGATATATGAATTTTCACTCTAGAAATTTAGAAAGTAGATTTACACTCCAGGAATTTACAATCTAGATTTAGGATGTACATTTTAGATCTAGTGATTTTGGTTTTAGGGATTTAAGATCTAGATTTAGGATCTAGGGATTTAGGATCTTGATTTAGGATCTAGTTTGTGCATCTGGGGATTTATGATCTAGGACTATAGAATCTAGGGATTATAGTTCAAGAGATTTAGGGATTAAGGGTTTAGGCATTACAGTTGGATAAGGATCTAGATTTAGGATCTACGGAGTTAGGGTCTAAGAGGATTTAGAAAGTATATTTGCACTGTAAATTTGCAGAAAATGTACAATTTAGATTTAGAACTGTTTTTTAGATCTGTTGATTTAGATTCAAGGGATTTAAGATATAGATTTAGGATTTGGGGAGTTGGGCTCTAGGAATTTAGGATCTAGGTTTAGGATCTGAGGATTTCGGTTATAGGAGTTTGGGATTTATAACCTAGCTCTCTGTGCATCCAGCTAATCATCATAATTGTTTTTGTGAAATAAGCAGTGGAGATTGTTTACCATATCTTGAACTGGTCCTCCCAATAAACGTTTCATTTTTCTGTACTGCACCAAAGAAATCTGCTGTCTGTCTTCTGCATGGGGTTCAGAAATATCTGCACCATCACTGTCCATGCCGCTTGCTTGTAACACTGAAGTAGAGCCTTTTATACCTGACACCAGTTGAGTTGGTGGACTAAGAGGGTAAGAGAACTTCACAGGACTGACAGGTGGACTCTCAATGAGCAGATCAGACCCCGTTTCTGATGAATCTCCAGCCAGGAGTTCTGTAGACGTGGGACTGAGGAGCAGTGGTGACTGGGATGAGGTAGATAACGTCTGGTTAACAGGCACTGAAGAAGGTGATAAAGTGTTTGTGTGCATTTTTTCTTGGGGTTCATCAACATTAAATGGGGATTCTGGTTTATCAAAGCTGCATGTTGGGTATTTCAGGTCCATGTCTTCATTATAAAGATTAAGGGATTCGTCAGAGAACACGGCTGCATCGATTTCACTCGGGCAGTAGTATGGGCTGGTAAGGGTGAAAGGCGACAGCGCTTTGTTCAGCCAGCTGTGTGGGGAGTCCAAACTTTCGTTGTGATCTTGATTTTTTTCAGCAGGAGGTGATGTGGATATTTGATTAGTGTCCTGTGCTTCAAAAAAATCTGGGAGTCCATTAGAAGTCTCAGATTCAAGCGAAATGTTTTTTAGACCTGAATGGTGCAAAATGTTTCCTGAGCTTTGCATGCTGCTATCTTGTAAGTGTGACTGAACGCTGTTGCAGTGGTTTGTGTAAGTGTTTTCTTGATCACATGACACAGGACCAGGTGACTGACTGTCATTCCCATCACCTGAGTCCAAACTAATCACATCTTTCTCAAGATCCACTGAACACGACGACTGGCGAACTTTTCCAGGCGACCTGGCTGTAGAGCTGACAAGTGATTCGGATACATCATTCAGATCGATGACTTCTATAGTGGAACACAGTTTCTTTAGTCTTCTTGAAGGTTTCGTTCCGTCTGATGAGAAGCGGTGACCTGTGATATCGATAAGAACCTGAGAGAAAAGAGGGCAGTTAGTAAAAAGGGACAATATTTAAAGGGGCAGTTAGTAAAAAGGGGCAGTATGTAAAATGGACAGTTAGTAAAGGGGACACTATGTAAAATGGACAGTTAGTAAAGTATTTAAAATGGACAGTTAGTAAAGAGGGAAGTATGTAAAATCGACAGTTAGTAAAAGAAGACTGTATGTAAAGGAGAGAGTTAGAAAAGGGTACAGTATGTAAAAAGGATGGTAAGTGAAGGGGACATTGTGTAAAAATAACAATTAGTTAAGGGGACATTATGTAAAAAGGAGAATTAGTAGAGGGGACATTATGTAAAAAGGATGGTTAGTAAAGGGGACATTATGTAAAAAAAGAGGATTAGTAAAGGGGACATTATGTAAAAAGGACAGTTAGTAAAGGGGACATTGTAAAAAAAGAAAATTAGTAAAGGGGACATTATACATATGGTTAGAAAAGTAAAGAGGGCATTATAGAAAGGGTAGTGTTAGAAAAGGGGACGGTAAGTAAGGTGGGCAGTTAGGAAAGGGGACATTATGTAAAAAGGATGGTTAGTAAAGGGGACAGTATGTAAAATTGACAGTAAGTTAGGAGGGCAGTTAGTAAGCGGGTAGATTCCAACCGCAGCCTCAACAAGCTACCATTGCTGCACATACAAGGGTTGTTTAGCAAGCAATTGAAATTGTACGATATTTATTTATTTTATTTTTTTATTTATGAATGTACAGATGTTCCACCATTTTTACCGCTGCATTACAGCTGTTACCAAACCTAAATATGTATTAATTAGCCAGAACGTTAAGTTTAAACCTTGTGTAATGTTCAAATTGTAAAATAACTTCACATACAAAAGTTCTATTACGGAGTGGATTTCTTGGGCCTTAATTGTGACCTAAAAACTTAGCTACTGACAAAATGATACTCACATGCTGTAAAGCTCAATGATGATGTTTTTTTTTTTCTTCATAAAAATTCAACCAAACATTCCTAAATAAAAAATGTACATGTTTCATAGCACTCATTCAACAACAACAACGCTATCAGTTTTTGTTTTGCATTCTAACATTATGATTTGTTTTGGTCATGAAAAAATTATTTACGCCAAACATTTATTTATGACCATCCTGGCTATTATTTTATCTGCCCTCTGTCATCTGCCAAATTTTACAAATTAAAGTATTGTGCGGGTGAACAGCTCATATCTGTCATCCTTCATAATTTCTAAAATAAATAGCAAATAATTCATTCCTATCACACGTGATGAAAATGTGTAAATAGTTCAAAGTGCGCCACTTGTAGGATTATAAAAAAAACAGTGGCATTTTATCTCTTCAAAGACCTCCAAAGTCAGAAAACTCAACTTGACAGTGATCGCACGGTTTAAAATTATGTAATTTTCGACTAATTAGCGCTGGCAGTGTTTTTAACCTAGTATAAGTGTGTGTAATAAGTGGGTTTGAGGAAAAAGGCATATCAGACGCTTTTAACATGTGTGATTTTTGATAATGTTGAGCCACTCGGAAGCTTCTGCACTCGATAAAGAATCATTTATACAGTAGGTAGACAACCAGAATGCCTATTACCATCGTGCTCACCGCCGTGGAAAAACAGCAGCAGCCAAAATAAATCAGTTGCATTTTAAAGTCATTAGTAAAATGACCGCCAGGTGATGCAAATTGACATTTTTCACTCGCCGCAGTTTTAAATACGTACTGTATAATTAAGTATAAAAAAGTCTTAACAATATGTTGTATCGAAGAAATACCACAGTGATTGTAATTTTCACATCTAAGAACTTTATACAACAAAAATTAAAAATCTGAACCAGAGCTTTTGATACTTATTGTATAATAATGAGTTAAAAAAACAAACATTGGTTAAATGTTGTTTGGACATATGATCAAGTTCACTAGCTGATAATTTTATTTGTACAAAGAATGAGCGGTTATATAGCCTATCTCTGTTTGTATCTGTTTACTGTTATTTTAAAAATACATCAAACTTAAATATAGAAATAACTGGTAAAATAGACTTTCAGAATAAAATATTACAATAACTCAAAAAAGATTCACTAAAAATGCTGTGTCGTTTCTGTAAACACATCGTTGGGTGGTTTATGCTGGGTAAAAATTCTGGGTTATTTCGGGTACTTTAAACACGTTGTTGTATTGGTTTATAATCGTTTATTTTAGACACTATACAGGACCACTTATCTCTGCATTTTGGCACAGTAATAAACACTTATGGACATTACTCATCTGTACACTCAAGCACAGTTGCACATACCCCAGAGATTCCTGGATATTGTACATTTGCACATTTATGCACATTTGCGTTAACCCTTAACCTTCCATCTCACTTTTGCACATGTATGCAGGGCAGATTATGGACATATATGGACCATGGACATTTACACACACATGCACATTTGCACACTTTCTGGACATTCCATTTATTTCCATTCAAATTCATCTTCATATTTTTTCTACTTTGTATAGATAAGTTTTTTTTTATATTTATATATTTTTTTACATTTTGTTCTATTTCCTACGGCTATGTTTCTATAGCTAAACTTATTCTTATTTTATTCCACTATTGTTTTTTGTTTGTTGTTAATTGTTTTTACATTTTTAAGATCATGGGCGTTCGTGTAAGCATTTCACTGCATATCGTACTGTGTATGACTGTGTATGTGACAAAATTTTAAAATTTGAATTTATATATGAGGCTAATCAGGGTTTTTAAAATCAATTTTGGAGGCCTGAAACGCCGCACAAAACAATCGTGATTGATAACTTAATCAGTTTTATTCCTCCATACTGCGGTCCATATCAGGTATTTCAGAAAAGTATCACAATATAATATTTTGCCTGTATCGCCCCAGCCATTAAGTGCACATGCTCCTCACGTGCTTTTCTTCCCCCCTAGGAATATAGAAATCCAAGATGTTGATACTGTGATGTACAGTAAATGATGATAAATGAACAGTTATGTAGAGTATAATACTGTAACAGTTCTATACAGTGGGAAGGTGTTGAACAAAAGAGTAAAAGTGATTACACGTGTGTGGGTGGGTGTGTTTAAAAAAGCAGGTGGATAATAATATAATTTATGTTTTAGGGGTATTTTTTGTTTAAGTAATAAATGCAGCTTTAAACATACATATATGATGAAATGTGAGTTTAGTGTAGAGAAATCAGTAAGGTTTATTACTTACAGGTGTGACAGGCAGCAGCTCAGCGGTGATAAACGGGATGCTATTAGAGCTGTCATCTCTGTAACTGCTAACAAACTCGATATCCGAGTCCTCGTCACTTCCAGAGCTTAGCAAAATAACATCATCCATGATGTCGATTTAAAATATAAATATCCAGTCGAACCAAAAACATAGCTGAGCCAGTCTAAAATGTCGTGGTTAGCCCCGAGAGCTAAAAACAAACGGGAAGTGAATTTTAAATAAACAGCTAGCTGCTAACTTAGTGGTTTAGCGTCATGAAATAGCGCTCCATTTGGTTATTGATCCGCCGAGTTTTCGTAATACACAATAAAAAAATAAAACGTGTATGAATATAAATGACTAAAACATTTTATTACATATTGTCGAAAAAAAGCCGGTGAACTGACGAGCTCGTGGGAGGCGCTAATGAAACCGAGGCGCTTAATCTTAATGAAACTGAAAGCGGTAGCCAGCTTAGATAAATATACAATGTATTACTAGCTAATTGTAAGGATATACGCAGTTATAACACTGTTAGACACTTCAAACCAGGTGGTTAGGTAACATTATGATGCTTATTATAATATAATTCATAAATGTAGTTAGCGGTTTTAGCAGGCTATTTAGTATCTATATAGACCAATGATAAAGGTGTAAAAGTATGGATGGGGATGTAGCTCAGTGGTAGAGCGCATGCTTTGCATGTATGAGGCCCCGGGTTCAATCCCCGGCATCTCCACTCCAAACCATTTTTTTTTTTTTTCCCCCTCCCTTCTTTCAGTAAATATTACAAATTAATAAATAAACTGTACTTATCATACAGTGACACACTCAATAAATATACTTTTTTTTAAAATCCTTAAATACCGTGTTTAGAGTAACTAGGAATAACTAACATTTATACAGAGATGAGAAATGTTCCCGGTGTGTTAACAAACGTTTAGACACAACTTACCTTTTAAATCAAGCTAACTAGCTAACTAATATTTCAGATGACGTGTTATGTTATAAACAAAATAGTTCCAACCCTGAAATCTGTTTGGCTGTAGTAAGCATTACCAAATAAATAAAAACTACACGTTCGAGTCTATTCGATTCAACAAATATTTTAACTGAAATAGGCTAAATGATATTTATCACTGATTCTAGCAATAGTTTGAGACGCTGAAACCGTTACTACAGTTATTAGGACAGTTACAGTTACTTGGCTTGTTGGCATGGCAACACAAAATGATTTTTGATAACTATTTGCAGATAGGAAGTCCTTAAATACTGTGTTTAGACTAACTTGGACTAACAGTAATGTTTATACACTGATGTTAATTGTTTCTGGTTTGTTAACAGTCTTTGAATCTCCATTACTGCACTTTGTTGCTAAGCAACAAGTAATCCTTTTCAAATGGTAACAAATACGTGCAAAAATTTAAAACTACACATGGATTCCATTTGATTCAACAAGTGGTGTTTAAAAAATGCTGAAATGATTTAAAATAATAATATTAAATGAAATATGCTAAATTATATTTCGCACTGATTCTAGATTATGCTGAATCTGTTACTACAAGTATTACTGCAGCTGTTAGTTACTTAACTTGTTGTCATGACAACACACCATGATCTTTCATAACTATTTGCATTAAACTAAAAAGTAAACGTTTAAAGTATATTAAACGTTTTTAATATACATTTAATATATTATTATTATTATTATTATTATTATTTATTACTAAGTATTTCAAGATTCAAGATTTTTATTGTCAAATATACCAAGGTACAAAGAAAATCTTATTTTGTCTTAGCCTCTCGATAATTGAGTGGTAGAAGGGCAGTAAACAATAAAATGACAGTAAGAGATGAATATAAATAAGAAACAACAACAATGAAAAAAGTAGGATAGAATTTTGAATTTACAGTGTAAATAACCCGTTTAACCTATTTAACAACCGTCTCCTGGAACACTGTGGTACAAGTAAACAGTACAGTTTTCTAATCCAGATAACATAGAGTTGTGCAAGATGGTACACTGTAAAGTTCAGGGTACATTTGAGCAGGAGGGGTAGCCTTAGGCATGTTACATCTGTGGAAATGGTAGTGGGTGACAAATGTTTATCAGCCTGATGGCCTGTGAATACAGACTGTCCCGGCGTCTGGATGTTCTAGCTGTAATTCTCCGGTACGGTTTGCCAGACATCACGAGGATGAAAAATGTGTAAATTGGGTGGGTGGGGTCCCTGATAATGTTGCTGGCCCGCTTGTGCGTCCTGCTGTTGAAAATGTCCTGTAGTGATGGAAGACCTGTCCCTATGCCCTATAAGTATGTGATGTAAAAGCGACTAAAGGGGACAGTGTGTAAAGAAGGCACTTAAATAAAGGGACAATAAGTAAAGTAACCTGTATGTAAAGAGGGCGGTATGTAAAGGTGCAGTTAATAAGGGAGACATTAAAGTATGAAAATAAATGACTAGTTAAAGGGACAATATGTAAAGGAAACAAGTTTTAAAGGAGCAATTAGTAAAATGAACAGTTTGTAAAGGGGACAGTTGGTAAAGGGGTAGTTAGTAATAGAGCCAGTTAGCAAAGGGGACAGTATAAACTAAATATTTCACCACACTCTGTTACATTTATTTCCTGTAATTACACACTCACAATTATGCTGTACTGAATGTCAAAACAGCCACCTAGGGGCGAATCAAAGCTGTGGCGATTTTCAATAAAAGCAGCAGCAGTAAAATATTTAAATGGTGCAAATGTTTTAAAGAAGTTTGTATGACAACAGATCACTTGTATTCAACTTGCGAAAGACATGCACCTGTTTGTGGGAACTGTACACGCCACTTGCACATTACAGGAACTAGGCTGGGAGTTATTGCCACATCCCCCAGTACAGTCCTGACCTCGCTCCAAGCCATCTCCACATGTTTGGGGCATTAAAGGAGTTCCTGGGACACCAGCGTTTCAGACGAGAAGCAGGCAGTCGGATCATGGCTCCGATGAACTGAGAAAACTTTCTACTCTGATGGTATCCAAGCACTAGTGAAACGCTGGGATACTGTAAGTGCATTAGTGTAGCAGGAGGTTATATGGAGAAATAATAACTGTGTTCTGTTATTCTGCACAATCAAAAGTTTTACTTGAATGCACCTCTATGTTAAAAAAGGATGTGACGCAGTAGATTATTTTTTTTTCACTTCTTTTTTCTTTATACCAGAACACTGATTCAAGAGGGTTTTTTTGCAATTTGTTTGCATACCAACAGTATAAAAGCATAAGATTTGTTCATGCAAAAGGTGTCTGAGTCAGTGATAAAAAAAAAGAAAGATAACAGAAACATATAATACAGGAATAACTAGTAGAAGGATCTAAGCAATGATCATGATGCTCAGACATTGGGGCCATGGTGGCGTAGTGGTTATCACTCAAGCCCTGCACCTCCAAAGTCGAGGCTCGAGTCCTGCCTCTGGTCTGTGTGTGGAGTTTGTTAGCTCTCCCTGTGCTTGGTGGGTTTCCTCCGGGTACTTTGGTTTCTTCCCACAGTCCAAAGACATGCAGATTGGGGTAATTGCTGTTCTCAAATTGTCCGTAGTGTGTGGGTGTGTGTGTCCTGTATACAGGATGAATGAATTCTGAGATTTTAACAGTTTTATTTGCACTGTTAGGCTTAGTTTATTTCTATACCACAAAGTGTCCAGAAAACTAACATTAAAACATTTATGGTAGATTTCTGTATTTTTAACATTGTGACAATTTAGGTAAAAAAATTACCATTAGTAGTACAGTAGTTATACTGTATGACATAACAGTTTATTATTAATATTATTGTTATAATTAGCAGTAGTAGTAGGAGTATATTATTATTATTATTATTATTATTATTATTATTATGCTCTGTCTTTATTATAGTCTCTATTCATATATTTTTTATTTTGTACATACAACACATCAGGAAATTACTGTTACTCACTATTTAGTATCATGAATTATATGCAGTATGTATAATAAATTTCCTGTTTTGCGCTTGTCGATCCTGTGCATCATTTCTTTGCAGTTACTCTGTATGCCATGCGATGGTTTCGTTTGATCACATCTCCAACGTTTTTGGTTGCACCTGCAGTGCAGTAACCTCTCGTAACCCTGGGTTTTCTCCTCATCTGTTAGAGTGCATTTGCATTTACCGATAAGATATAGATCTACCATCTCTCATGGACTAAAATTACAGGAAGTACAGGAAGTGATGTAGATTTAGACGTTTTAGGTCAGGCTGCTACTTGAATTCCTCTTGTGTCAGATTTACCCAAAGAACAAAGAACAGTGTGATTCTGTTTGTTCTTCCTTCGTCATATCTTTAACTGTCTAGCTTCATTTACTGTAACATTTAACCTCGATATCTCTTACATGATAACATAAAGAGTCGTGCCCTGTACGGTCTTTAATTTTTCTCTCTTTACTCAAGTTAATAAAACAAAAAACTTTATCTTTTAATAGAAAAAGAAGTGAAAAGTTCAATTATCTACCCTGAAGACTTCCTCATGTTAGGAAGTTTAAAGTACAGCTATGTAATAGTTTATTCGAATTAAAAGAAAACAACACCGAATCATTCAGAACGTAAACATTTTACTTGGAAAAGTTGTTCATTATGTCTGAAGATTTATGAATGGAGTAACACAGATACTGTAGTTATAATTAGTATTGACCTCAGAGCCAGAGCTGAAGGAAATTTCAGCGTCCCAAATCCACAAAACAGGGCTCTTCATAGACAGAGTCTCCATTTACTGATACATCTCCCGAACATTCCCGAAGCCTCATGAACGCATCATCCGTCTACATCTTTCCAGCGCATAATGCTTGATCCTGCAGTCATCACTACACATCAGGAAGTGTATACACCATATTCGCTCGCTCTCGTCAGATCCTACACACGGCCTTGATGTGACGTTCACAATGGACGTCTATGTGACTCCAGAGTTCCTCCAACAGCGCACTGAGTTGTTACGGAGACACGAGTTCACAAGGTCCTTTGTGGCTTTTCGATCATTCTGCCTCTAACACACAACCCTATTCACACACACACACACACACACATGAACAAGCTTAAAATACAGTGCGCACTACCCTTTTGGCCCTAGAGCCGGCGCTGACCTTTGACCTGGGTCAGCCTTGTCACCAGGACGACACGGACAATAATGTGGCCTCTTGGCTCTTTTCCACACGGGTGGTTTTACAATTGTGGTTTCTAAATGCCGTCACATTTTGTAACCTGGCCTTAATAAATGGCTACATTTATTGAATGTTAGTTTACTGAATGTTTTAATAAAAATGTCTATAAAAATATACTGTATTTTAACTTTTAAAAATGTTTTATAAGCGGAAATTGTTAACCTTGTTCCTCCAACATGTCCATAATTTAAATAACAGTCAATTTTACATTTTAATTAATTGAAATATGTGTCCAAATAGGACAAAACTCTTTAAACAATTATAAATACAAATGAATAACTTGACAGGGTATTATTGTAATTTTTTAATACAGTCCTGATCTTGCTCCAGACATTTCCACATGTTTGTGAAATTCAAGGAGTTCCTGGGAGGCCAGGGTTTCAGGCATAAAGTGGGCATTTTTGGAGGTACCCAAGCACAAGTGAAATAAAGGAGTTTTTACTCTCATAACTGAGTAATGTTATTGTGCACAATCAAAAGTCCCGGTTTGGCCTGAACACCCACTTGTGCTTACTTCCCATCATTTTCTTAATTTAAAATCTTATATTTCTTAGTGTTTAAGTTGTCTAAAACTACTACGGCTGTTGATTTGTCCCTTGTTTTATTTTTAAGAATATTATAAAAAAAATATTGGAAGTGATCTTAATGACATTTGTGGAAAGAAAAAAAAAAGAAGTGAATGACTTTTAGTTATTGCAACATTAACAGTCCTCAGATCCTAGTGCAAGATTTTTAAAGGACTACCCTGTCGGATTCTCGAATCCCATCGTTCAGAATGTTTTATGTATTTTCCCTGCCAGCATCTCTGCCAGTCGCCCTGGCTTCCTGCTAATTCTGCATTCTACTGTCCATAACAACATTCAGCAAAAAAAACTGTCCTGTAAACATTAAGCATCCTGCCTGTGTGCTTTTCTGATTAAGTAATTCCCTTCAGACCCACACGCTCCCGCTCTGGAGAGATTGACAACACATCTGGAATCTCTGTTATAATCCGAAATTCGCCCAAGACAGCATGTAAGGCTCGGACATGCGTAAATGTACTTATCTCAAAATCATTCCCCATCCGACCCCGGCGTTCGATCATTCTTGTCCTCTCTGTCATCTGACATTTAATTTACAGTTAAAATATTAAAGCAGAAATCGAGTTTGCTTGGACATCTAGTGTGAATTTCAGTGTAGTGCAGGAAACCTGGTGAAATCTTGGCCTGCGATGGTTTTAAATCAATTTGGTTTTAAAAAGTAACAGCCTATGCTTGTGTGCCTATCACACACACACACACACACACGCGCACACACAGTGTGTTCTGCCTGTTTTTCGGGGGGTGTTTAAGGGGCTATTGTGTTAGCAGGGCGGTCAGGAGAGGGGAGGGGGAGAGCTCAGGAGATGAGAGGGACACATCTGTTCAGAGAGACAGAGAAGGAGGGAGTGAAGGACAGAGTGGGCGAATTAAAGGCAAAAGACACAGAGTCCTAAGGACAGAGGGAAGAAGGTAAGCGCTCACTTGGTTTCTATGATTTACAAACTATACATTGCTATTTTTTTCCTCATTTTAAATTGTTAAAATAGATTTGTAGAAGTGTGTGATTATTAGTGTTATTTATGGCTTCATTAAGTTGCCATGTGCCATATTTTTTTTCACAACAGAGGCTGAATTTAGTATTCTTTAAATAAATGATATTTTCACTGAATTTGGACTAAATAACATTTGAAAAAACTTTCATAATTTTTCAAGTAGTTTAGTTTCCATTGTGTGTGTACAATATACCAAATATTGGAAAATAAGCAAGTGGGCAGGTCTAATGCCGTGGATGTGACTCATCTTGGACTCATATTGATGAACAAAAAGCCTCAGAGCATAGACAAGCTTAGTACAGTATCAGTGAATCCATGTGCATAAATGTTAATGTAATCTCTTCAGCTAATCACTTGCAAATCCTCTAAATTCATGTAAACATTTGCATCCGAATTTTATCAGTGGTATGGATGTGACGTTAAACAAACTTTTATAAAACAATACAGGTTTAGTACAAACTATGAGTTTTAAAGAATGCTGCAGAAAGAGACCTGAATGAACGCAAAAAGTGTAGATTTGAAAATGTTTGGAATAAATGGTTTCGGAATAAATAATTTTAGATTACCTGGAGTTATGGATGTGACATTTTCACGTTATGGATGTGACGTGTCTGAATCAGGGCGGCACAATGGTGTAATGGTTAGCACTGATGTCTTGCACCACCAGGATCTGGGTTCGAGTTCTGCCTCGGGTTCTGTGTGAATGGAGTTTGCATGTTCTCCTCATTCTTGGTGGGTTTCCTCCAACAGTCCAGACCAATCTGCAGTCGGAGAAACAGCTTGGGAACTGGTGTTTCTAAATTGCCCGTAGAATGTGTGTGCTCTGCGATGGATTGGCACCCCATACAGGGTGTACCCTGCCTCGTGTCCTAAGTCTCCCCCAAAACCCTGCATACAGGGTAAAGCAGTATGGACGATGAGTATCTGAATCAGCACTGATTGGTACATGAAACATTTGCAGTAGTAACTGTGAAAAAGCTAAGCATTAAATTATTGAATTAGAAATGATTACTACTGTAAACCATCGTTCTCACCACCAACTCTGTTTCTTTATTTTGAAGTAAGGAAGAACCAACTTTTAATGTCGTCCCAAAACTGGAAAACACATCATCCTCCATCCTGAAGACTTTCCCATGTTGGAAAACGTACAGCCTAATCTCTGACACAGAGACTGTACTGTAGCAACAATAATGTACAGTATAGGGCTACATTAATACCTTACATTAATAACCTGCAATAGAAATAGATCTGAAATCAGATCTGCTGTTAATAAACACCTTATAACTGATCAGATTTAAGAAATCAAGCATCCCTGTTTTATACTTAACCATTATGGCAAGACTTTAAGTAGTGTAAAGTTCAGGTTCTGTTATTAGATTCTGTTCAATTATTAGATTGTGATGCCTAATGCCTGTTTCATGTCAGTTGACTTGAAAATGTCTTGACATTTATTTTTGTGTTAAATAGCCATTAAAACCTTTTAAAACTAAATAATTTAAATACTGTAAATCAATATAAATCATAATTCTACTTAGCATTCGATCAGGATTTCACTGCATTCATGGCAGATCAACACTGGAAACAGAGATGATATAAATCCCATTATGCTGTTTAAGTCAAACCAGGACTTTTGACTGTGCAGAAAAACAGAACGCATTATAAGAGTAAAAGCTCCTATATTTCTCTATATACTCCCCGGCTACACTAATGCACTTACCCCAGTGTTTCACTAGTGCTTGGATACTATCAAGGTAGAAAGTTTTCTCAGTACCCTGGAGCCACGATGGCCTCCCAGGAACTCCTTTGATGCAGAAATGGCTTTGAGCAAGGTCAGGACTGTACGGAGGATGTGGCAATAACTACCAGCTGAGTCCCTGTAACGTGCAAGTGGTGTTGGTAAATGATTGTGTTGAGCTGAAATCTTGATCCTTATTTATTTAAAATTTTGCTTAAAAAATGCTTGAAATTCCTATTAGAAGCAGCGTTAAAAGCACTGGACATGTAATGTATACTGTAAATGTATAACTCAGATGCAGAGCTACGATCAGATACAAAGTCTCAGTAAGCAGAGTGAAAACGTGAGCTGCAATCAAGGTCAGGCATCAGAAAATGGGCCAAAACTCCATTAAATATAAAAAGCAAGGCCGAGGAGCGATCCAAAGAACAATCCAATAAGTAAAGGATCTGAAAAATAATAAGGCAGTCAGAGTTCAACAAAGACTCATGACTTACACACATGGAATGGAAAGACGTTGCAATACATTAATTCATTTGACTTATAACGTATAACAGAAAGTATCCCAGAAAATCCTCTGCAGATTTCAATTCTCTGTCCTTCCTTTCATCACATGACTAATCCGGTAAAAAGGTTGAAATCTCTTTATTGCTGCCGGGAAGTTTTTGCTTGTAAAAACGGGTAAGTGGATTGAAGACCGCCCGATTTGCATGATTGAGGAAAGAACATGAAGGAGTAGGAGGAGTACAAGGCGGATTTATTCTCGAGCAAAAGAGATGGTATAAGGGGCATTGAGCAGCTTGTAGGACACGAGGACTTAATCCAATTACAAGGTGTCATTTCATTAAGGAAGAAAGCGGCTGGAGGAAATGAGTCCACGAGAAGCTGGATGAAACGAGACAGTTATGGAACGACGGAGATGAATTAGGAAAGGTCCGCTCAGCGAGGAGATGTTCAAGGAGATGTGTGACCGAGACACAATCATGCTCTTGTTGTATTTTCTTGTGAAGCTGTGTTATTTGTAGTTTTGTGACATCATTTGTGACTTGTGTGTAATAGTCATGAGCGTGAGCATTTCTTCAATCAAGCCTCATTTTAGCTTTAGTTTGTTCTGTATTTGTCTACAGGATGACTGTATTTTTCTGATAAGTTGGTTTTAATGTGCAGCACACACGTCTATCAGTTCTTTTTTTTGGCTCTGTACTTGCCTATTAAAGCCGTCAGCACGACTAGTGGTTGGCCGAAATGATCCACGACTTCCTGCTATTGATCACTTCTGGAAGGAAGAGGTATTAGCTAAGGATCCCATTCTTATTGGTACCTACAAGCACACACACTCACACACTCACACACTAAAGAAAATTCGGAAACAGCGATCATCTGCATGTCTTTGGAAACGGGATTACCTGGAAAAAGTCCACTAACATCGGGAGATCATGGAAACTCTGTGCATACAGACCGAAGGCAAGATTCGAGATTTGAACCCTCAACCCTGTAGGTGTAAGGCGACAGCGCCAACCACCAAACCACATGCATTTGTGTAAAGTGCATAATTTTATTGTAAACCGTTTAAAATTTTGTTTTTATTGTTATTATTCTCTTCTATCATAACAATTTTTTTTTGGTTTTTAGATACAAATCCTAGATCATATCACAACAATAAACAGTCACTCCCACATCTGCACCAGCCGCCATGTTTTTGTTTCGTCTTCCTAAGAAAAAAAAAAGAAGACTAACACCCCATTTACATCTATAACATGTTTTATTAAATTGTTAAACTTCTCATTTTCTTATTTATACTTGCTGGAGACTATTCCATAAATGTTCAAACATCTGCTAAAAATAAAATAAATGAATATATCTTTAATAAAATAAATCTTCTCCTTTGTTAAACAAGAACATGTTTGTATTTGGTTTGTTTCTTATGGAAGGTGGAATATAAATTGATTAATTAAATAAATAAATGTAATTAATTGAAGGATTCTACAGCGTAGTGCTGTAGCTAGCAGTCCAAATCAATCGCCTTGAGTGGATCATCATTAGACTCCACCCACTGAGTTAGATGGGTGACTTTGACAGATTTAATTATTTCATGGTGTGTACAACTAGCAACCATGAAATAAATAAGTTAAGAAATAAATAATTAAATACATTTGACATAAATTATTAAATTAAAAACAATTGTAATAATTTAATAAACTGTGAATAAATGAATTATGAAAAACATAGATAAGTAAATAATAAAATAAATAAATCATTAAATAACATGATAAAATAAATCTTGAAATAAATCTTAAAATAAATTATGAAATAAGTCTTGAAATTAATACTTATATTAATAGTTAACTAACTTATGGAATAATTAATGAAATAAATAATGAAATAAACTATCAAATAAATAATTAAATTATTAAATAAATCATTAAATAAACATTTAAATTAATAATGAAATACATAATTGAATACATTTTAAAATAAGGAAATCATGAAAGACAATTAAATAAATCATAAAAATTTAAACAGGAATTAAATAAGTTACTTTAAAATATGTAATTATTTAATGATACATTTAATTATTTAATGATACATTTAATTATTTAATGATACATTTAATTTATTTACATTTATTTATTTATTTAATTACATTTATTTATTTATTTATTATTGACCCTAGTTCGCACTGTTTTAGTAAAAAAAAATAATAATTGAACTGTATAAAGTGCTCATTAGGAAGATGTCACTGATTGTCATGATGTGATTTCTTTTGTTGTTCCTCCTGCACAGGGACCACCGGACCAAAAATGATGGAACTCAGAACATTTCCCCCTGACTGAGGACAGTGTTGATCATTTACCTAATATCCGACAACTTCTCAGTATGAAGGTGCTGCAGTGGATGATGATTAATCTCAGCCTGTGTGGATGCAAATGGGCTGTCTCGGTCCCATTGGCTCCGCCCATTGCATCACTAACACTAGAAACTCCTCCCTCTGTTTCACCCACAGTGGATGAGAGCGCAAGGCTGGTGGTGAGGGCTCATCACCCTTAAACACAAGCATTTTAAAGATAAACAATCATATACTCATTAAAGTGAAAGTAACATTAACTCAATTATGATTTATGACTAAGTGCATAGCTCAAAAACTAGTTAAAAGTTTATATAGTATATACTAAATGTTAAAATCTTTTTTAGTACCCGAAGGGCTTCCCATTTAGGATCAATAAAGTCTATCCATCCATCCATCCATCCATCCATCCATCTATCCATTTATGAGCACTGATGCAAAATATAATTCAAGTAAATGTACTTAACCAATGATCAGATACTTTTATTGGTCTCTGAACAGGATTGGCTGATGAAGTATGGTTATCTGCCCCCTCCTGACCCCTCCACGGGGCAGCTTCAAGCCTGGACCGCAGTCACACACGCTCTGAAGGCCATGCAGAGATTTGCTGGATTAGATGACACCGGAGCATTGGGTAGGAAAAACACACACCTCTTCTCTTCCACGTCACTCTCCATCTGCTCAGCAGTGACCAATCACTTCTATTCTCTGTCTCCTCCAATCCCCCCCCCCCTCTCTCTTTCAGATAATGAAACACTCACACTGATGCAGACGCCACGCTGTTCACTTCCTGATGATGAAGGCAGTCAGATTGCTGACTCAGATTTGGATACTGAGCTTCACAGCCAGAGGGTGAAGAGAACTGTGTCGAGCTGGACTCAGAGTAACATCAACTGGAAGTGTGTGTTATTTTAATCTCATAGTTTTACACCAACCTTTTCATACACACTTTACAAACTTGTTACTCATGTTGGTGGGCTGGATCAGTTCAGAGCTTGAGAAGGCTTTGATCCTGTACAGGAACATAAATGTGACTATATTCACTGGACCAAAAATCAAGTTCCTGGATCTCACCTTGGTTCTAAAGCAGCTTTCATAACAATTTTATTTATATAGCGCTTTTAGCAGTGGTTATTGTCTCAAAGCAGCTTCACAAAAATAAAACGAAAATTTGAAAAGAAAATTTATGGAAGTATGCATGTGTAAAAAAAAAAGTGTCTAGAAAGTAATGAGATTGTCTCTGATGAGCAAGCCAAGGGTGAAGGTTACAGTGGCAAGGAAAAACTCCCTGAGATGGCAATAGGAAGAAACCTTGAGAGGAACCAGACTCAACAGGGAACCCATCCTTATTTGGGTGATTCCCCATTCATCCATCAACCATCCATCCAAGTTCATTTATACAAGCATTCATACGTCCACCAATGTATCAATCATTGCATTCATTAATCACTTCATTCTTGCATCCATCCACCCATCTATTGTTGTCTTGTAAAATCACCCAAATGGATGTGCTGACAGCACAACCCCAAGTATGATATTGCTTGCTATGATACGCTATTGTAGCGTTTAAACACTCAAAATGCTACAATAACATTAATCTCTTATTTCTCTCTCTCTCTCGCTTTCGCTCTTTTGCTCTCAGACTGCGCACATACCCCACCTCCTCTGCTTTGCCCCATGAGATATTTCGTTCTTTAGTCTTCTACGCTCTGAAAGTGTGGGCAGAACCGACGGCTCTTGAGTTTCACGAGGTCAGATGTTAGCTGAGCAAATGTTCATTTAAACTACCCCATTATACAGATCTTTTTATCTGATCTGGAACAATTACCACTTGGTTTAGCAACAGCAACCTCCTGTTTATTATTCGGTGCCTGATGTCCGATAGGTCGGAGAACCTGAAGGGGCGGATCTCCTGATTGATTTCTTGCATGGTCCACATGATGATGGATATCCTTTTGATGGGGTGGGTGGAGCTGTTGGCCACGCCTTCTTTCCATCTGACCCAAAAAGAGCAGGTGAAGTTCATCTGGATGCAGAAGAGGAGTGGGCTTTCAGACAGCCAGGTCTCACACCCACGTCACACACACACACACACACCAGACAACATTTTGAGTGCTTAGTTCAGTTTCTTTACTTAAAAGCGTGCTCTGTGTGCCAACAGCCTCTGAAGGCACGGATGTGTTCACGGTGCTGGTGCACGAGCTCGGCCATGCTCTCGGACTCTCCCACTCTTCAGCAAGGGGGTCCGTTATGAGGCCGTATTACCAAGGGCCCTTGGGAGACCCGCTCAACTTCAGCCTGGGATCTTCAGACCGGGAGCAGATCAGCGCTCTCTACGGTAACTTCCACCAGACTACACCAAAAATGTTTTAAATTGTGAGTGATGAGCGACAGAGGGATGTGTAGGGGGAAATCAATAACTACAATCCTTTTGTGCTGTAGGTTTGTCAATCAATCTATCAATCCATCCAATACAATACAATCTATTGCATCCGTCCATCCATTTATCTAATTAAATTTAATTAATCAATTCAACCATTTATATGTACATCAGTAGTTGATTTATCAACCAATCATGCTGTTAATCCATCTTCCTATTCATTCATCCATCCACTCGTTTTATTCTCATTTGCTGAGACAGAGATCAGTATATTAAAGTTGAAGTTATATTGAAGTTTCTATGTAATGTACTTTGTTTAGGAAAGAAAAGTAATGATGTACAGACAGACAGTCATGCTCCAGAGGCTGAACTGAAACATCAACACAGAGGGACACACAGACTCACACACAGGAACCGACACACTCACAGTCACCCGGACAGGTATAATAAACATAGGGAATAATGGAAGCCCTTGTTATATACATAATCGGTTGTTCTTTTGTTGTTATTGTTAATAGATCATGTTGGCTTTTGTTCATTGTTTAATTAAAACTTTGTACACCACTGTGTGACCGCACTGAGTTGTGAAATATTCTAAAAGTGGTGTTGCGTAAGAGCAGTGGTGTGTTCCTCTCTAAATTTAGCCCTTCTGTGGATCGTTGCAACACCAGTTTCGATGCGGTTGCTAAAATCCGAGGCGAGACGTTTTTCTTTAAAGGTAAAATCTCAGGATCTTTACGGAAGTAATTTTTTTATGATTGGTTTATCTCCTGTTATTAAAGGTGTAATAGGCTACTATTACTTTTCTGATCATCATTACAAAGTAGATATAAAGGTATAGACATAAGGTAATGACGTGTCGATACAGTCTAACTGGAATGCGTTAACAGGTCCGAGTATGTGGAGGGTGAGAAGAGGGGGTCTGGTTTCACGGAGAGCCGTGTCCGTGCGCAAACTCTGGGCTGCTCTGCCCACATCTCTGCCCTCACTGAGGGCCGTACTGGAGAGGCAGGAAGATCACGCCATCATCTTCATCAGCGGTCAGTTCCTCCAGTCGTCCTCATGCTTCATGTAACATCACATACTGTACGAGTATGAGAATGGAAATGAAAGAAACTAAAATACTTGATCCTTCATCCTTAATAATTCATTGCCATGCTGTATATTTTTAGATTCTCAGTTCTGGTTGTTTAAGGACCTGATTCTGCAGGACGGTTTCCCCCAGCCGTTGTCTGCTCTGGATCCTACAGGCTTGGATTTACAGAAACAGGGTGTGCACTGGGACGCTGATAAAGGAGTGGTTTGGGGGCCTGGAGGAAATCAAGGAGAGACCGGTCAAGTGTGGGCGGAGCTCATTGACGGAGGAGTGAACGGAATCATTACAGAGAACAATGGTAAGGAGGAGAGACATGTCATGGGAGCCCGATAGACCTTAACTCAAACCTCTCACATGTCTTTTACAAGGCTTCTCTGTCTCCTTGTTCCAACAGGTTCTCTGTTCCTCTTCAAAGGCGCCCACTATTGGAAGTTTGCCCACCCAGGCTCCGCCCCTGAAGAAGGATTTCCCCGACCCGTGGCTTCAGACTGGTTGAACTGCCCCGACCCCTCCCCTGATCACTCTGGTGATATCTCTATGACGTCCGTTATTGGGCAGAAGGAGCTGCAAGACAAAAACGAGGAAGGAGCTTTGGAGCAGATCAGGCGCAGGGACAAAACCACAACGAGACATACCGAGAATCCTCAGCGGTGTCCCTGCTCCAACAGCGCACCGTCAGCTAACATCAACCTGCATTTCCTCATGATTAGCCTGCTCGTATACACTCTGACTTCTCAGCTGTCTGTGTCAGTTTTCACCACATACTCGCATCCAGTCCGTCTTTAGATAAATGTACCTTTCAGTGAGTCTGTGTTTCATATTCTGTCATACCGGCAGACCGGAATGCATGTGACTTTTTGCCTCTGCACATGTGTACGGCGATCAGTGACATCATCACTCAGCGCGGGGATTTCGTAACAGTTCTGGCAACAGTCGCTAAAACAGCTGTCTGGCTTCTGTCCTTCTTCTGGTCGTCAACAAATTCAGCTGTCTAAGCACTTGCCAATTGGAGCATATTTTTCCCAAAATATATCTGTCATGACTTTTAAATCCCATCTGAGCAAAAAAAAAAAAAATCTGAATTGAACAAAATGGTTTGTAATGTGAACGTGGCCTTTTATCAATAAACCAGCTGTTCTTTAGTATTTTTTGCATCATTGAACATGCAACAGTCAAAGTCACAGAGATCATAATTTTCACCTTTATTCTGATGTTTAATGTAAATGTTAACTAAAGCTCATTATATGGATATCACTGCATATCATTATATTCCCCAAAGAAGAAAAAAAGGGGAATTATTGCTTAAGGGCGTTAATATTTATTTTGTCATATCTCACTGGATAACACTTGACATTGGACATGGTATCTGTACTAAACTTCTATCCCTGGTAAAACTATTTGTTAATCATTAAAGAAACAGTGGGGCTTTTTAAGTGATAGAAATTATCACTAGAACATTTCTTCAACATTTTTTTTTACACATTTTACAGTTTTTATAGTTAATACCATGATCTCTCCATCTGACTTCAAAAAGCCTGTATTTCTGAGATGATGATACAACCTGTAGTTACTGTATAATGATAATAATATTAAAATTTACAATAAAATGAAACCCTGAGAATAGTGTCTGTCTATATTTTATATAAAAGAGGTTTGGCATTAGGCGGCACGGTGGTGTAGTGGTCAGCACTGTCTCCTTGCACCTCTATGGTTCGGGTTCGATTCTCGGCCATGTTTGATTCCTGTCTCTGTGTGCATGGAGTTTTCATGTTCAATGACAAGCAGATTAGGCTAATTGGCGTTCTCAAATTGTGTGTGTGCCCCGTGATGGATAGCCAGCCTTGGTATCAGCAGTCTTTCTGCTTAATGCTTAGAACATAAAAGATTGAGCGATTTCGGAGCAGCGAAGAAATATACAGCAGAACACCTAGTATGAGTACAAGACCTCTCTGTGTGCTCCTGTGCTCCTCTGTTTCTTAATCAGAGATTCAGTGATAGAACAAACCTTACCACTTCATGGTGGCATTTCATAGCGGTATGAATTATTTTGAGATGTCAAAAGGAGGATGAGTTTAATTCCCCTGGTAATTCTGTTGTGCATAACTTTAGTATATGTACTATAATAAGAGAAATGAAGGGAGTTTTTACTCTCATAACTGTGATCTGTTATACTGTACAATCAAAAGTCCAGGTTTAATTTGAACATCCTGATCATATTGTTTATATAGTATGTAAATGTGTAGAGCTTGTTAGACCATAATTTAAATGTCTCTTACACATAATTGAACCTCTCATGGGGATTTATGAGACTTTTTTTCTTACTCTGTTTCTTTGTCCATCAGGATTTACTCGCTCAGCTTTCGTCCCTAAGGAGGGATTTTCATAACTTTCAGATTGTTACATATTTTTAACTTTAAGGGAGCCCGTGTTCACTGTATCTAAACATTCAACATGTTTTTTGTTTTTTTTATCTTTTCTGCCATGCTTTTCCTCTCACCATGTTGTACAGAGTGGCTAACTCCATTACCATGGTCTCCATGTGAGAATGCTGTGGATAAAACTCCAGGTTATGCACAGACTTATTTAAAATCCTCAAACCAGCTGTCTGGCAATACTGAACATAAGTATCCAAAGCTCTGGACCTGTTTTTTATTATATTGAGTTTACTGTATATTATTATATTCCTTAGACCACAGAAAATGATTGCTTTAAGGCGTTAGTATTTATTGTGTCATGTCTCACTGGATAACACTTAACATTGGACATGGTATCTTTATAAAACTTCTATGACTTGCAAAATGATCTATTAATGATTAATGAATGTAAAATGCAGTGTGTCTAACAGTGATAGAAATTATCGCTAGAACATTTGTTTAACCCAAGCTGTTTCAACATGACTCTTTACCCATGATCTCCAACACTACAGGTTTATATTCAGTTTTTCTCCATCGTTTTAACTAATTTGCTAAAAACTATGGCTTAAATTCTTAAAATTCTACATGCAAAGTATAGTAACTGGTAGCCTTTTGTTAAAACTGCACAAATCCTTCATGCAAAATGCATTTATGGATTTAAAACCATTTAATTTTTTTTCCCTCCACAAAAATTTACTTCATCAAGTTGATTCACACAGGATATCATATAAAGAGGTCTTGGTGATGATTTGACACTAAACATACAGTAGATAAAATAAATAACACAAGCACTACAATATTGTTTATTTGAACCTTCTGGGATCATGGTATATTTTTAAAATAAATAAAATAGTGTAAAATTGCTTTATTCTTTAATAG
Organism: Clarias gariepinus; assembly: GCF_024256425.1. NCBI lineage: Eukaryota > Metazoa > Chordata > Actinopteri > Siluriformes > Clariidae > Clarias > Clarias gariepinus. Next base: position 5,538,934 of record NC_071109.1, on the reverse strand, counting down.
ATTTTTAGCAGCGCTGTGATGCCATACCATGGTCTATTATACTGTATACAAAATCAATAAACAAAGTCAATACGGTAAGGCAGAAAATCTTTATTAGTATCTGTAAAATTAATCTTTCCAAAAATGAATGTCATATTTTTGTTGACCTGCTGTAAAATAAAATAAAATTAAATAAACAGCTTCTGATTCTGATCAGCCCTGAAGATTTCATCCACATCGAAAGCAATATTTCCTTTTAAATTGCACATGATAGACTTGCTTCACTGCTTCACTTGATTTCAGCATACATCGATCAGCCATAACATTAACACCACGTCACGTTAACACATTAATGTTGATTATCAATTATATACCAGTAAACTGCTGATAGGATTTTGGGCGCCCAAAGGTCTCACCCATGCCAATAGGTACTTAAGCTCAGCCTTTCCGGTCTGATCCCATAGGAAAAAAATGTAGCAAAACATGCCGAAAAAATCAATGCTGGTGTCGATAGAAAGGCACCAGAACACCCAGTACACCAACGCTCGCCGTGCATGCGACCCAGCAGGCAAAGAACACAAGACTGTAGTCCTGGCTTCCGAACTTCCCAGATCTCAATCCGATTGATCACCTCTGGGATGCGCCAGACAAACAAATTCGCTCCACGGAGGCCCCACCCCGCATCCCGCAGCACTCAAAGGATCCACTGCCAATGTTTGGCCAAAAGCAGAGCCAGAGTTGCCCCGGTGACACAAGAAGAACCTCCACAGTATTGGGTTTAATGTTTTGCATAACAATGTAATGGTTGATTGCTGTAGGAGACAGTCAGTGGAAGGTCTGACCCGATGTATTTTTGTGAACATGGGTGCGTTGTCTCTTATTTAAATTTTGATCACAGTTTGATTACATCATTAGTTAACACCATGTCTGCTATGGTTGCGACTTGAGCCCTGACACCATTTCCACATCAACTTTCAATTCTGTAAAAAAAAAGTATATACAGTACAGGCTCCACATTTCATAAATATGAGATATAATATTAGGACTGTATCCTGTGGATCCTAGTGTCATCCTATAATCATATCACTACATCACTGAAATGACTGTGAAGAGTCTAGGAGAATATTGAAGTGGTCTCTAACAGGCCACACTGAAGCGACTAAATTGCATTCAGTCAAACCATTGTTCATTATGTGATCAATTAAAAGCGTACATATTTCATTCGAAATATTAGCTTGTCTCACTTGTCCACACTGTGCATTTTGTGATTTTGTATGTAGACGTGCGGAAAAGTTTGATTTAAAAAAAGTGAAAAGAAAGGAAATGTTTTTTGTAGAGTTTTGCAGAAAAACTATTTGAATTTCATATTTTATGTTGATTAAAAAAAAACACTGTGCTCACACAAGTTATTTTAGGAGGTTCAGGGTGCGTACAGATTGGCTGGTTGGGTGTTTTTTTTTACATACTAAAGAGTGTTGCAACACTCTGTCTAGACCTGTTGCATCACCAACCCTACAGCAGTATAAATTCTCATTGGTGTCCTGTTTGAAGTTCTGCACAAGGATCCACAATGGCTTTCCTGAGATACAGCTTCGCTCTGGCTCTTTTGAGTGGCCTGGCTTTCAGCTTCAGGATTGAGTCGAACTGTAAGGAACTCGTAAAGCCACTGGAGCTGAATGGCAACTACAGCTCCGTAAGTGTTCAGTTCGATTTTACTGTGCTTGACCAGTGGTATTTAAGGTATTTAAGGTAGTATGAAGGTTTTGTTTTAAAGGAAATTATTATTATTATTATTATTATTATAAATATTGCTACATGGACTCCATAATAATTTATTTTATGTGTATGTGTTTGAGGTGATAAAATGTTGCAATTTTTCTATAATCCTACAGGTGATCTGCACTAAACTATTCACACATCGGCAGGCAGCACAATTTGCTATTTGGGATGAGAAAATGATTTGCTGTTTGATTTAAATTGTAACAACATCTAAAAAAAATACATAATATTGAATGGGAGCATTCCCATAATTATGATTAATTATAATTATGATACTAACAAAATCGCAATACAGATCGAATCGGCACCTAGGTATCGTGCTAATAGCGTATCGGCTGGTTCCTTGTAATTCCCACCCTTAGAAAAAAAATATTTTTGTATTTTTGCACCTTTTTACGTTTTAAATTAATGCGCATTTAATTACAAAATATAGAAAGAAAGTATGCAAGTAAGAAAGAAAGACAGACATTGGTTTATTTAAATTCTTCCATTTTGAGAACATTTTAAGCCCTAATCAGACATAGATTGTACACAGATACGGTATATAAGAACCATATATGGTAACTTTACTGATTGATCTGCATCATTAAAATGACAACAGTCATTTTTTTGCGGGCCACATACCCCGTCAACAACATCCATGGTTCCCAAAATCAGCAATTTGGTTTGATTATGGACGCCCCAAAAGTAAGGCGGAAACAAGGCCGACCACGCGCAACATGGCTCTGGAACGTCCTGGACGATTTAAACCTAAAATGCCCTATAACGGGTTGAGATCTCGCTTTGAATAATTTCCCAACAGATGTAACAGGACACAAGCCTCTCTTTCATTTGTAATTAATTTTTATTCACTTAATAATTCAATTAGTACATAAAGCTGACAGTTATTCAATAGTTTAAATGCACTAAATGTCTTCTCACCTACAGTAAATGTACATGTTTACATGTTAATATTTTAGATCATGGGAAAGTGGACCTCTGCCGTAGGAGCATCTGAAGGTATTGTGGGAATGATCATACAGACGATGGAGACACACTGGATAGAGCTCTCACCTGGTGCTAATGACAAAACCATCCGTGTGAAACAAGCCTACAGGTTATGAGCCTCCCTACTCTTTCCCTGCTCTTTAGAAGTGGTATATCCAAACCCATATTTATACTTTGCAGTTATTTTTCTTTAAAAAGTTATACTTTTCTTTATTGTCTACATGGCTGGCAACAAAAATGAGTTCACCCTAAATGAACATGTCAAAGCTGTGTTTAAAGTGTTACGATTTGTATTATCTAGCGCGGCCCTAATTCTCTTGTTGTAGCCTGAATGGTTTTACTAGAAGGTTTTAGCACTTTTTCTTCCTTTTCCTCCACAGACTAGACAACACATGCAGGCATGATACCATGGAACTCCCTCTTACAAGCGATAAAATTCCTGAGCCTCGTAAGTCCTGATTTATCCCTTTATTCATGCTACAACTATATAATTTCACACAGTTTTGTTTATATCCCTTTTAATTTCAACACATTTTCATATGTCTATTGACAGCCAATGATGGTAGCATCCAGTACTATTTATTACCATCCTGCTCCAACTGTCTTATTGGATACCTCGACCAAGAAGACAAATACTACCACAGCAGAGTACTTATGCTGTTTTGTAAGTATTCTTTTTTTTAAATTCAGCCATCATTTATCACATATACATTACTGCAGTGTGAAATTCTTGTGGAAATTCTAAGGGACTTGCTTAAGGGCCCAACAGGAACAACATGAACCAATAACCTTCTAATCAGCAGTTTAGAGCCATAACACACTGAGCTACCACTGCCCCATGCTGTGAAACACTCAAACCCTTTGGACCATTAGGTTCATCCCCTGTGGCAGATTAGCAGCCCATACAGGGTCTACTCTGCCTTCTGGCCTAAGTCTCCTGCGATAGGCTCCAGGCCTCGGCAATCCTGTATACAGGATAAAGCGGTATAGTCAATGAGTGTGTAAGTGAGTGAGTTCCCAAAATTCTCTCATCCCACATCTGTCAAAGAACTTAACTATAATTTCCCGGGAAATATCAATCAATCTATAGTCTATAGTCTGCACCATTAGTATTGAGTCCTAATCTGTCACTAGATTTGTCTTGTTGATGTAATTTCTGAATGTACCACAAAAGGGCACTGCCTACACAGATTCTGCTTCCACTCTGGCACTCGTGGAAGAGTTTACAGACTTAACAATGTGCTCCATCAGAACTGTTTGTGAACAAGCACTGTACACTACATAAATCCTGAATGTACCATTATGTCATGAACTTATCCTTGTCAGGAATACAACATGGGCATGCTTATATCAGACATGTATCAATAACAGGGTGATATGAAACAGCAAAACAGGAAGTTGATTGAAACGTTCCTAAGTCTAGACATATAGAGTACAGAAATTTGCCAATTAATATATTCTCATTCATTAAATAAAGATACTTTATACATTTAATTCATTTAAAGTATAGTTCTGTCATATGATGTGGAACACTGCGCGGCCCTTGAGGAAGGCCCTTAAGCCTCAACTGCTCAGCAGTGTAAATGTAGAAGATAAATGTGAGTTGCTCTCGATAAGGCAGTAAAACGTAAAGCAGATCTTGACTTATTACATTTCAGAAACTTTTTAAGTATAAAAAAAGTTTTGTGTGTCATGGTTTAGCTCGAGAACGCAACGTTTCAGCATCTACAGTGGATTCGTTTAAAAAGCAAGCTGAGTGTCTGGGATTTCCTGAACTGTTCACTTTCTACAATAAAGTATCAGGTCAGTATAAGTGATGTACACACTGTGTATAAAGGAATTATATAAGTAATGTATAACCAATGACAAACATTGAGGTATACATGCCTAATAATTTATTACGCAATGTATTTTGACAATTCAACAAAGCAATGTGGGTTTAAATGTCAAATCCTTTCAGCATATTAGACTGTAGGTAACGCTGTCTAATACATAAGTCCTGGGTAACTTGGTGATGATATCCACTAAATGTACTCATGTACAGTAATAAATACAGGGGTTATAACAGATATTCTGTGTATTTGTTTTTTTGCAGAATTGTGCCCGGAGTAGAAGCACAAAACACAAAGGAGACTGAAGCAGAGCAAAAGTGAAAACAGTTCTCATTACAATCATTTTTTTCAATGATTATCAATAAAGAGATCTGTTAAACTTGATTCAGGAGTTTTTTAAAATAAAGTGCTCAACTCTGTGTAACAAGTCTCATGATTGAATTGTCAATAGTCGTAGAATCTTTAGATTCTTATATGACAAATTAACTTTTAAAGATTTACAGCTGCTCCGCTGTCTGATTGCGTCTCAAATAATACGTTACAAATATATATATATGAAATATGTTACGAAGCTCATTCATTCATGGACTAGTTTAGATTATAGCTGGTTCTTCCTTAAGGACCTTAAACTTGGCTACTAATTCTAATTGAATGTGTTTTTATAATTAATTAATTATTATTATTATTATTATTATTATTATTATTATATTATATATTAGTATATTAATTATACTGTTTGGATTCTACAAACTAACAAGCAAACAAACAAAAGCATACACACAACAAAAGCATCAACAAAACAAAAAAGACATTAAAAAAAGAATGCATGTAATTTCTTTTATATATTTTGAATGAGTTATACACATACTGTACAGTACCAGTCAAAATTTCGGACACACCTTTTCATTCAGTGGTTTTTCTTTATTATTTTCAACATTGTATAACTACACTATAAATGAACATGTAATTAATTATGTAGTAAAAAAAGAAAAAAGTTAAACAACCCAGAATATTTTTTCATACTGTACTTTAGATTGCCAAAGTGGCTCCAAGTAGCAAGTGGCAGACATACAGTAGTTCAGTATCCACTGTCCAGAAAATGACTGCGTGAGTCAGACCTCCATGGTTGAACAGTGGCAAAGAAACCATTCCACTTCAGAAAAACAACAAGCTAAAAAGACCTGCTTGGGCCAAGAAACACAAGCAATGGACATTAGATCAGTAGAAGACTGTCCTTTGGTCCGATGATTCCAATTTTGGGATTCTTTGTTAGATGTACAGGGAGTAAACAGATAATTTCTGAATGTGAAGCTCATGCTGTGAAGCATGCACAAGGAGATGTTCTTCTCATAAAATGTTTTGTAACCTTCTTAAAATTGAGAGCACACTTAACCAGCATGGATACCACAGCTTGTTGCAATCACATGCCATGCCACCTGGTGTGTACTTAAGGGTTGTTTTCCAACGGGAACATGACCCGAAACACACCTCTAGGTTATATAAAAGCTATTTGTTCAACAGGAGAGCAATGGATGCTGCATCAGATGACCTGGCCTTCAGGTGCATCTCTCTGTTGACAATTTAGCAAATAATTTTCAAAGTTCCGACAATCCAGTCGCTGAATGTTCACGAGAACGACTGCAGCTGGTTTCGAGCCACTTCGGCTGGGCTCGTCATTCACAGGCGTACAACTTTTTAAAAATATTTTGCACCCTTTAAATGTTTTACTAACGCTCACTGTACTGCGCTTGAAGTCTTCTGTAAGTGTATGTCATCGCCTTCATTGATCGGAAATTTCCTTATTAATCCCAGTTTGACTTGAACGACCCTTTTATGTCATATGTTAAAACAGCTCAAACTATATGGTTACACAGGGATACATCCAAACTGATTAGTGTTTACCATATTTTAATATGTTCTTGTTTTTATGCAGAGATTTGACATAAGGAGACAGCATGAAACCATTTCCTAAAAAAAATAACTACTGAAAGTTTAGTGATGTAGCTGCGTAGTTGGTAATGATAGTTGACTTTGAAAAAAAAAAAAAACTCAACCTTTGCTCACACTAGCTTTGGATGCAGTTCAGGGTCTGTACAGATTGTTTTTTTTCATATAGGGGAGAGTTACAGTATTACAAACTATTTATACCTGTTGCGCCACTCTTAAAGACAGACAGGAGCATAAGGTTCTCGCTGGAGTCCTGTTTGTAGTTCAGCACGAGGATCTGCCATGGCTTTCCTGAAATACAGCTTCACTCTGGCTTTTTTAAATGGCCTGGCTATGAGCTTCATAATTGAGCCGAACTGTAAAGAACTCACAGAGCCACTGGAGCTGGATGGCAACTACAGCTCAGTAAGTTCAGCTTACGTTATACAATTACAAGTTTTTTAAGGAACATTTAAGGAACCCTTCACAGAAATTGAGCTATGAATGGTTCATGTACATCTGTGAATAATAGCATTTAATTTAAAATATATTATGTAAAACGGAAATCAAAATGCAATTTTCAAAAAACATTAGAACTGATACAGTATAGTGTCCACTGTTGGTGTACCCATGTGAAGAGGTCAATGTCTAATGTTTGTTTAATGACTGATCATTACCGTTCTGAGCTTTTTTTTTGGACTAATTAGTCTTCAATCAATAATATGTCGATTAAAACAGTCGTGCAAGTGAGCACGCACACACATGCAGTATTTATAAAACCACATCTGAGTTGGATGTTTGCACATGAATTTCAAAAATTACAGTGAGTAGGAGTGTAGATTTGTAAATCAGATGAGCTAGCAAGGAAAGCGCAGAAAGCAGCAAAAAAGAAAAGTGATTAGTTATACTGGTGATGCTGAATGCCGAGTGGTTGGAACAGACGAGAGGGGAAATGAGGTCACCGCTGAGGCAGATACATAAATGACCAATTTTTTATTCTATCTTTAGGCACTTTTGCACTTGCGGAATTATCATATTCGCATGTTTTTTTTTACTAATTTTTTAGATAATGGGGAAGTGGATCCTTGCCGTGGGAGCATCAGAGGGTATTGTGGGAATGATCGTACAGACGATGGACACACATTGGCTGGAGCTCTCACTTGGTGCCAACGATGATACTCTCTTTATGAAACAAGCATTCAGGTTAAGCATTGTTAAAATGGATTGAGGTGGATTATTGATATTCATATTTTTCCTTGCTATAAACCAGTTTCATCATGCATTTATCTGGCTTCTTCCTAAATATTTAGTAAAAGTAGCGTGAAATGTAAGTGACTGTGGACAAAACCTATTGCAGTACATCTTGAAAACACATCTTTGGATGTGCTGTTATAAAAAAAATAAACAACAATGAGATGGTGTGATGCATTCCTAAAGCTTAAATTAACTGATACTGTATACAGATGGTTTCATCACACTGCTATTGTTCTGTAACTGAAATTTTTTAGTAGGTATGATTTCACACTTTCTCTTTTTCCTCCACAGAATAGACAACAGATGTAGGTTTGAATCCAATGACATCCCCCATAAAAACAATTCTGGTCATGGGTCTGGTAAGTCCTTAACTATCTTCTTTTCCATGCTATAACCAGTAAATGACACACTGTTTTGATTTTACACCTTTTATTTCCATTACATTTTAATATTCCTATTGACAGATGATGGTGAAAATATCCAGTACGGTTTATTACCATCTTGTTCCACCTGTCTAACTGCATACTTCAGCCAACAGTATGGAGAATACCCCACCAGAACACTTTTCTTGTTCTGTAAGTCACTTTTCTATCACTTTGAGCAATTATGTCATTCCCATAACTGTCTGTTTCCATACCAGTGCCGGAACTTTACAATATTAAGTGTATATGGAAAGAGCTCACAGCCTTAACAATGTGCTAAATCAGTGTTACTGATTTCCTACAGAAGTGTAAAATTAGCGAATGAAAATAATATTCATTTATTACATAAAGATGCGTCATACATTTAATTTTCATTTATAGTTATGTCTTATGTTGTGGAACACTGCTGGGACATCGATCAAGGCCCTTAACTGCTCAGCAGTGTAAATTTATAAAATAAATGTAAGTTGCTCTGGAAAAAGAGCGTCTGCAAAAAGACTGTAAATGCGAAGAGCATCCTGACTTATTACATTTCTGAAACATTTCAGTAAAAATGTGTATTTGTGTGTAATGTTGTAGCTCGAGAACGTGAAGTTTCAACATCTGCAGTAGATTTGTTCAAAAAACAAGCTGAGTGTCTGAAATTTCCTAAACCGTACACTTTCTACAGTACAACATCCGGTCAGTATGAGTATTGTACTGTATACGCTATGTATAAAAGCATAATAGTAGAAATATTAATGTATAAATGCCTAATTATCCATATCCATCCATTACATAATATAGTTTATGAGACAAAGTAGTAGTTTAGATCATATTTAAACTCTTTAGATCACATATTTTTTAGTCATATTCTGATGGTACTTGCTGTTTAAGGAACTTTTTTTTTTTAAAGATTATTATTATTATTTATTACCTTTATTACCTTTTCTTAGTTAACAACTGTGAGCACCTGTAACCGGGCATAAGCAATTTCCCTCTGGGATTAATAAAGTTATTTGAATATCTAGTTAATAAAATTCAGCAAATCAGTGTTGGTTTAAAGTTTGAATTCCTGTAAATCAGTCTAATACATAAGTTCTGTGAAACACCTTGATCTAATCCAGCAGAAATTATATGAGTAACAATCCTGACACTAATTGTATTACACATATACAGTAATAAATACATGGGTTATAAAAGATATTCTATGTATTTTTGTTTTTTGCAGAATTGTGCCAAGAGGGTTCAAATGAGACTGGAGCAGAGCAAAACTGAAAACAGTTTTCTTCACCACAATGACTTTTTTTGATGATTACCAATAGAGAGATCTGTTAAACGGCATTAAGGAGTTTTACAAATACAATGGAACCTCGGTTCACGAACGCCCCTGAGTACGAACAAATCGGTTCACTGGTTCACTGCCGCTATCAGCTGAACACAAGGGCATGAGTGCGTTGCCCATCAACAGTTTTGCACACGATCGTGCACATGATAAAAGAATTTTGTATCATCCGAACAAAACTGTGCCGAACAGGGTGCTACACCTAATGTGGTGTCAAAAATCTAAAGATAAATATAGTTCATAGTGATGGAGAACTGATTAATTCTTTTCACATGTATTTCTATGGAAAAACTGAATTGGTGTCCGGCCAAATTGGGATACAAACAGAACTTAAGAATTTTTTAATTTTAGAAGGATTTACGTTCATGAACCTGTGGTTCCACTGTAAAGTGCTCGACTCGTGTAACATGTTTCATGTTTGTATTGTACTTATCAAATTTTTGGATGAACCCTTAGTAAAGCATAATACATTCTCAAATTTAACTTTAACAGATTGGAAGCAGCACCTCCACTCCATGAATTTAAAAGGTTTTTTAAAAAATGTAAAAAAAAAAATTAAAGCAATAATTTTTTTTTTTTATTTTACTAGTTTTTAGGAATTTGTTTCTTGAAAGAAATAAAATTATCTGGTTTTCACTTGCATTATTCTTGAATCGAGTAACATTTCAACTAGAAATAAGATTAATAAATGTTTTATTAATGAGTAAGTCATTCACAAACATACAGGCTTCTTTAAAATGTTTGCACCATTCAGATTTTTTACTGTGGCTAGGAGACTTATCACCGTAATGCGCTTGAAGTTTTCTGTAAATGTCCATCGGTTTTATGCCTTCAATCAACAGAAATTTCACAAGTCCTCGTTTGACTTGAACACAGCTAGTATTTAATATCTTCATCCAATCTGATTAGTGTTTTCTATATTATAATTTATTCTTGTTTTTTATGCAGAGATTTGACACAAAGTGACAGCATGAAATCACTTTCCACTAAATAGCTTTAGTGTTGTCAATACATAGTTGACTTTAAAAAAAAAACACACACTCAACCTTTGCTCACACTATTTGTTTTTTTATTGCAGTTTAGAGTCTGTACATATCAAGTGGGTGTTTTTGTTTATATAACGGAGGGTTACAACACACTGTCTAGACCTGTTGCATCACTATAAAAGGGAGCTAGACCAGACCGACAGAAGTATCAAGTTTTACTAAAGGTGTCCTGTTCATATTTTAGCACGAGAATCTGCCATGGCTTTCCTGAAATACAGCTTTTCTCTGGCTCTTTTGAGTGGCCTGGCTTTGAGCTTCATAATTGAGCCGAACTGTACGGAACTCATAAAGCCACTGGACCTGGATGGAAACTACAGTTCAGTAAGTTCAGCTTTAACAAGCTATACAAGTTCCATTTAAAGTCTTTAGATTTGCTTAAGGAACTTTTAAGGAACCTTCAATGTCAATGTATAATGTTTGTTTATTGTATAATGACTGATTATTAGTCTTTCTGCTACTCCTGCAATTAGTTTTCAATTAGTTAACATGTCAATTAAAACAGTCATGCAAATGAGCGACGCAATATTCACAAAAACACGTTAGAAGTTTACACAGGTTTTCCATAATTACAGGGAGTACTAGTGTAGGTTTGTAAATTATCAGATAAGCTAACAAGAAAACGCAGCATCTCATGTAGCATAGCATTTCCAATTATGCATCAATCCAAATAATCATTGGAGAGGTGATGAAGGGTTTGAGTTGAGATGTATGGAAAATTGGGTGGATCTGGAGCGCCGCAGGCAGCTGGAGCTGGTAGGTGACAGGGTTAATTCGTAGAGTGATGCGGTATGGTCCAATGAATCTGGATGAGAGTTTCCGTGATTCCGTATTGAAAGCCATACCTTGTCACCTACTTTGTACAAACGTCCCAGAGGGTGTCGACGGCGATGTTGGGCGACGTAGCTGGTGTTGGCGCGTTGGATGGCTAGGTTTCCTTGATTCCATATCCGCCGACACCTACGGACCAACTGTTGGGCTGATGGTACGTCAACCTCCGGTTCTTGATGGTTGAACATCGGAGGTTGGAAAACATACAGTAGCAAACCTTAAATGGGCTTATGCTGGTAGCAGAGGAGACGTGAAGGTTGTGGGACAGCTCTGCCCATGTGAGGTAGCGGACCCAGGAGTGCTGGCGATCAGAAACAAAACACTTCAGGTAGCGCTCCAGCTGTTGGTTGGTCTGTTTCGTCTGACCGTTAGTCTGGGGGTGGTAACCGGATGACAGACTACTGGTGGAATCGATCAGGCGGTAGAAGGCCTTCCAGAACCGGGCAGTGAACTGGGGCTCCCTGTCCGAGACAGCTACAGGGGTGTAGCTTCTGGTCTGGGCCTCATTGGGAGAAAACAGCGTCGCCGCCCACATCAGACGCGTCCACCTCCACAACGAATGGTTTGTTGGCGTCCAGGTGGAGAAGAATAGGAGCGGTGGTGAAGAGGTAAGACAGTTCTTGAAAGGCAGAGATGGCGGCTGGAGTGAGTTGAAATGGACGAGAAGAGGGCCTGGTCAGGGTGGTTAGTGGTGCCGCAACTGTACTGTAGCCCCGGATAAAGCAACGATAGAAATTTGCATACCCCAGAAACCGTTGAAGCTGCTTGAGTGTCCTGGGTAGGGGCCATTGATGCACAACTTCTAGTTTCTGCGGGTCCATGGCCACACCCTGGGACGAGATAACAAAACCCAGGAACATGGTGGAGTGCTTGTGAAAAGCACACTTTTCCAGCTTGCAGTACAGTTGGTGTGCAAACAATCTCTTTAGAACAGCTCGGACGTGTTGAATATGTTCCTTGGTGTTGTGGGAGTAAATTAGTATGTCGTCTAGGTAGACAAACACCCATCGGCCTAACATATCCCTCAGGATGTCGTTGATAAATTGTTGGAAGGCCAAGGGTGCGTTACAGAGTCTGAACGGGAAGACCAGGCTTTCATAATGTCCAGTGGGAGTGATGAAAGCCGTCTTCCACTCATCGCCCTCCCTGATACGCACCAAGTTGTAGGCGGTCCAGAGGTCCAACTTTTTAAACACGGTGGCACCAGAGAGGGCGTCCAGGGCTGAGTTTGTGAGCAGCAACGGGTGTCGGTTCTTTATGGTGATCTCATTTAGCCCCCGATAGTCGACACACGGGTGAAGTTCGCCCCTTTTCTTCTTCACAAAGAAGAATCCCGCGGCTGCTGGCGAGGAGGAGGGCTGGATAGTTCCATGGCGAAGAGCGCTGGCTACGTATTCCTCCATCGCCTTAGTCTCACTGGCTGATAGTGAATAGAGGTGGCCACGGGGGGAAACGGAGCCCGGCTGAAGCTCTATCGCCAGGTCATATGGGCGATGAGGTGAAAGGTGGGTTGCCCGTCTTTTGCAAAAGGCTTCAGCCAGGTCCCGGTAGGCCGGAGAGATGGCATTGATGTCGACATCGGGTGCCTCGGACTCCGTGGAACACGTCCCAGCTTGGGCCCGCAGGCAAAGTTCAGTGCAGGTTGGCCCCCACTGGAGGATCCGGTTCTGCGTCCAGGAAATCAGATGGTCGTGCTGCAGCAGCCAGGGATAGCTGAGTATGATGGGCGGTGAGGAGATGGAGGTGAGATGAAAGTGATCGTGGTGTTGGTCAATAGTAAGAGTGATGGGTTGGGTCTGGTGAGTGATGGGACTGGAGGAAAGGGGGCCGGCCGTTGACAGATGTGATCTAAACTGGCTGGGATAGCCAGTTTCACCCCCATTTCTTTGGCATAAGTAGAGTCAATGAAGTTACCTGCGGCACTTTGGACCCGCTTGTGGCCAAATTGGAGGAATAACTGTACCGTGAAGCGGGAGCTGGTGGTGTTGGTGGTGGAGATTTGGAAGGGGCGTTTCCCGGCCGGAGAGGGTAGATCGCTGTCGTCCGGCACGCTCATCCTTACTACGCGAAGCCAGTCCCTTGTAGTAGGATGTCCGGAGCGCGGCGTCTCCCCCGGATGTCTGTACAGCGAGGGTGCGGAATCCGGCTGTATAGCGGCTCACGGACGATCCTTCCTGACGCAGGTGGTACAGCTTGGTGTCGGTCTCCACCTCGCTCGCAGAATGTTCAAAGGTAAGTCTGAGCTGACGAGTGAATTCGTTGTAAGAATGGGCGGTGTCTGAATCTGATCTGAGAACTGCCGTGGCCCACTCAGCTGCCTGCCCGGATAGCAACGAAACGAGTAGCGCGATGCGCAGCCGATTGGTGGAATACTTGGTGGAATTGAACTCAAACACCAGATCTAAAGCCGTCAAGAACACACTACACTTCCCGTCCGTGCCATCCCATTTGTCTGGTAGAGAGAGGAAAACATCAAAGGGGTGGGGGGCAGTTGCGATGCCACAACTCCGCCGCGACGGGTGGCCTGGTGGCCGGCTAGCCGCGCTAGCAACAGGAAGGCTTAGTTATTCTGTCAAGAACTAACCTGAGTAGACCAGAATACGTAGCCTTAGCGGTTAGCCCTTTGTAGCGTGGATGGTAAAACGCTTCCTCTTTCCTTATTTGGTAATACTTCCTGTAGCCTTTGTCAAGACAAATATACATACAAATAGCACGTCTCTGCTGTGTTTCCTATTCCTTATCTTTCTGCCTGTCTTCAGGTCCCCCTATGACTTACATGTTAATAACTTTTTTTCTTTTGATGTTCGAGACGTACGTGACAAAGGGCCCCAAGTGATACTAAGTATATTAACTCCTAGCATGCCAAAGCAAATTAAAGTGTACTTGCAGCCAGACTAATGACTAGTATACTTTAAGGTGGCTATTTTGGAACAACATTTAAGTTATTATTCAATTATATAAAAGTACTCTTAATACAATGTACTTGTATTATATCATACAGTACAGACAGTCTTCTACAAAACTGTATTGCAAATGTGTTATCAGTACACTAAAGGAGTTTAGGACCATATACAAACTCTGAATAGATTTTCTACATTATTACATGTTTTTGAAATGCATTACATCAATAATGACAAGGAAGATTTTGTTCATGTGTTCAACAGTTTTCATTTGCACAATGTTACAAAAAAGTGGTAAAGTGCTCGCCCTATCATCCAGAGATCGCTGGTTCGATTCCCGGGTGCTGCTGTAACCTCTCGCAGCTGGAGATCTAGAGAGAGCTGATTGGCTGTGCTCTCTTAGAGGGGCGGGATGAGAGATACTTACTGTAGTGCTCCCACACATTAATCACGGCTCTACAGCCAATCAGGGGCGCCTGTGAGCTAACGCGAGCTAACTTCGTGCCCTGGATGTGCATCCCACAAATCTCCATCAATTGCAAGATGCTATCCTATCAATATGGGCCAACATTTCTAAAGAATGCTTTCAGCACCTTGTTGAATTAATGCCATGTAGAATTAGGGCAGTTCTGAAGGCGAAAGGGGGTCAAACACCGTATTAGTATGGTGTTCCTAATAATCCTTTAGGTGAGTTTATATCGCCCGGAGTGGATGAGAGTCATTTTTATTTTTTAGAGCCTCGTCAGGTTTTAAGGAGACAGCGGAGTTCTGTTAGTTTTTTGTTTTTAGTTTTCTTTTGTTTCCAATTAATAAACCCACACTACAGGATCTCCAAATGGGAAAGAATTCCCGTGTTGTATACTGGTGATATTGAATTCTGAGTGGTTGGAACAGACGAGATGGGAAATGAGGCTGCTGCTGTGGGTGTTACAGAAAACAACCAATTTTTTTATTTTATTTTTAGGCATCTTGCAGCCTCTTAATTTCTTCCCTAATTGTTTATATTTATATTTTAATGTATTTAATATTTTAGATAATGGGAAACTGGAACCTTGTTGTAGGAGCATCAAAGGGAGACTTTGTGGGATTGTTCTTAATCATGATAAAATCACTTTGGATGGAGCTCTCACCTGGTCCAAACAGCAATACTCTACTTTCGAGACAAGTATCCAGGACAAGGTGGGTTATTTTTGCTTGCTCTTTAGAGGTAGGTTAGTTTCATATTTTTACTCTCCTACCTGAAATGGCTAACCATATAATTTTAAGTTTTAATGATATAAACCAGTTACAGCATAGATGTACTACTCTGAGTAGTTAATAAAAATAGCATGAAATGTAGATGATGGTGGTCAAAGATTCTTGCAGTACATCTTGAACACATTTGGGAGTGCTGTTATAGACAAATAAACAACAGAATGGTGTGATGTTGACTTAAGGATGTTCCAGTGTTTTATTCACACAGCATTTTGTCAATAAATTGTTCCAATAATAGTAGAAGCACAGTGAGCACCTACTACTTAAGATTATATGAACTCGTACTGTATACATATGTTTTAGTGATTGACTAAAATAGACTGCTATTGTTCCGTAGAAGCCTGAATATTTTAACTGGAATATTTTAAACCATATTTGCTTTTTTTCCTCCACAGTATATTCGACATTTGTACGAGTACCACCAGCAATTACACCTTTAAAACAGGCAATCCTTTACATCAGTCCAGTAAGTCCTTAGCTATCTTCTTATCCATTCTTTGATCAGTCAATTTTACACTGTTTTTGTTTTTACACCTTCTATTTCCATTACGTTTTCATATGTTTCTTGACAGACAATAGTGAAAATGACCTGGTCTATCTCTTACCATCATGCTCCACCTGTCACGCTATTTACGGCGGCAAACTAAGTGAAGGAGAGCCCAGTAAAATATTTTTCCTGTTTTGTAAGTCACTTTTTTTTCTTTGGGATATTATGTCTATTCCCATAACAGTCTATTTCCATAACTGTGCCAGAACTTAACTACTGTATGAAGGTGAGGCAAAAATTATCCACACTCTGGGTGTAGAATTTATTTTCATTAACTTTTAGAAAAGAAGTTTTTGAACATAATCTCCTTACTGTTTAAGACGCTTTGTTCATCTGTAAACTAGTTTTCATATTTATCCTTTTAAAATGTTTTAGGCTGAGCTGCAAGCCATATATGCACCGCTGTCACTTTTTCATCAGAAGTGAATCCTAATCCTCGTAGGGCTGCTTTCAGGTGACCAAACAGGGGAAAGTTCAATTGAGCGAGATTAGGGCCTGTATTCACAAAGCTTCTTAAGCCTAAAAGTTGCTCCTAGTGATGAAATTCTAAGACAAGACAATTCTTAGAATTATGACATTTTCTTATAATTTCCCCTTAAATTTAGGACTAAATCTTAGGGTTAGTCCACACAAAGCCGGTGCGTTCCCTATCCGATCATTTTTTTTCCGTAAACACGGCGTCGTCTCAAGAAATATCTGCGTACACACGAAACCACTGAAAACAGTGTAG
This sequence comes from Clarias gariepinus, assembly GCF_024256425.1. Classification (NCBI taxonomy): domain Eukaryota; kingdom Metazoa; phylum Chordata; class Actinopteri; order Siluriformes; family Clariidae; genus Clarias; species Clarias gariepinus. The sequence goes on along the minus strand of NC_071109.1, from coordinate 5,522,126 downwards.
TATATATGCCAGACCAGTATGGGGCGCTGTAATTCTGCCATAGAGATACACTATACACGGAGAAGAAGACTTTGAGCATGCGCATAACCATCGCGCTGTATACGAACCAAGATGGTGTTGTCCATTATCGCTTGTTGCTCATAACAGTTGAATAGAAGCAATAGATTTTGCTGTAATAAAGCCAGTAGGCTTTGTAGCAACACGAACACAATCATGTAGTCCGCCATTATTGTTGTTGCTGTTACGTGTGACGCAGCCGACACGTAATGTGATGACATCATCGTTTCACAAAATATACGGATTGGCTGTACACACGAAACCGCAAGAGTGTCGTTTTCAGATTTATCCACTTTGGGACCCGGTTTCAAAAAATAGCGGTTTCAGTCTCCTAAAACGGCGGATCCGTGTGGACAAAACAGCAATACGATAAAAAAATTTATATGATTGAAAGATTTGAAGATAAAAATAATTTACGAAACATCTTAGCACTAAAAACGGCTCCTAAGGTAAAAATTAAAAGGAAAGTAGAATATTCTTCAAACACTGAACATAAAGCTAAAAGTAAACACTGCTCTTTTGTCCAATTTGTTTTTGTTTGTTTACTTCCCTCCATCTCTCTTGGATTGTTGACTACATACCATCCAAAAGTGTAACTTAAACAGTCTGTCCTGCAATCATGTAAATTGGTAAAAGCTGAGCCATTTTGCTCCCATCAATCTTAAATGGATAACAAGTAATAAAATCAGTATGGTAAATAAATGTAAGAACTTTAATATAGTAACTACTGTGTGGAAATTGGTTGCTATGGAGCGATATCCCGGACAATATTTAAAAGGAATTGCAAATTACATTTGCAATTGCGTTTTCCATACTGTATGTGGACGCATAAAGTGTGCCATAATTCAAATGCAATTGCAAACTTTGCATTACCGTTTGCTGTTTCGCCTTCGTGAACGCACACTGACTGCCTAATTTCAAATAAAATAGGAAAAGTCCATTTGCATTTGTATATCCCATGTCTTACAAGTCATGAGCCTGCCATATTGAAATAGCAAAATCAATGACCACGTTTGCTTTTTCACTTTCTCTGCGTCGCGCGTCAAGCCGGCCAAAATTCAAACGCAATCGCTAATCCATTTGCAATTGCATTTCCAACACGTTACACGGAAACCTGTCAATCAGCGTCAGGGGCGGGTCTATACTGTGGGGCGGGATTGTGTGGGGAGTGACGTCACTCGCAGTCGCCGACCAAGAGGGGGAAATTTAAGCAATGGAGGTGAACCGCAGTAAAGTTGCGTTATGCCCCCTGTCATGGATTGCACCCCCCCACAAAATCTCTATCAAATATATTAGAACATCATAATCAAAAATTCATATTATTATAATTATTATTATCAAATATATTATTACTTTTATAATTAACCCTAGGCACGTGACAAATTAATACACGAAAATTAAGACATGTAATACAAATTCTCATATGTTTATTTTGTGGAACATTTATTTTGCCGGGGTTTGTCATGTAATACAAAAATGTTTACAATAAATAACTATTGTTTATAATGAAAAACTACACAATGCGATTTTTATTATAAATAAGCAATATAAAAATATACATATATATGAAAAAATATATATAATTGATGTATTTTTTCCCTATACAACATGTCTTTTTTATATTGCTTATTTTATAATAAAATTCATTTGGTGCAGTTTGTAAATCATAAACCTATAAATTTATATTCTAATATAATATTTGATAGAGGTTATGTGGGGGGCGGGGGGGATCCGTGGCAGGGAGGCATTTTAGCGCATAACATTACAAAAAAAAAGTTTAATAGCTTTTTCGTTATGTGGATTACACATGTAAAACCAGTTGTACTATAATCCACTCTATCAGTTTCAGTTTGATTTCATTTTTTTAAAATGAATAATAAAAAACTAAATGAATTAATATCAAACTGAATATTGCAAAGGGAAGGGTTGTAGTTATTAGCAAGGATAGAGTGCATTATAGTACAGTTGGTTTTACATTTTCTAAATGCTAAGTTTCTATAGCAAAGTTAATGAATTTTGTTGATTTAATTGTCATTTTTGCAACTCATAATAGACTGTACCAAGTACATTCATTTTCATACATATCTTTACACTTATTATTATTTTAATAATAAAAAACACCCTAACTCTCATTTAACAAATTGTCTGTGTTATTGCCACAATAATTGTCTGTGTAATCATTTATTTTAAAATGTACATTGAAATAATTATTAATCAATTAAACAAACAAATAAATAAACAAATAATCCATACTGTAGCCTAACAGTGTAGTATGTTTGATGTCCTGTGAAGTATTTCTCTGTAATCTTGTGTATTCTTTTGTAAATAAATGGTTGGGTCTTGGTTATGCACTTTTTATACAGTCCCTTAGTGACTCTATTGCTATAAAGCTCCGGTAAGCAGCGTTTTTGAAATATTTAGCTCCAGCAGGCTGTAACAGGAGAAGTTGTAAAAAAAAAATATTTATTTGTAATAGCTTCTCTGTCCACTTCAGAGTAAGAAAATATGCGATTTGTCATTTTTGCGTGTAATTTCTTAATAAACAAATGAGATAATCTCGGTTCACCTCCATTGCTCAAAATCCCGCCTCTTGGTCGGCGATTGCGAGTGACGTCACTCCCCATATAATCCCGCCCCACAGTATAGACCCACCCCTGACGCTGATTGACAGGTTTCCGTGTAACGTGTTGGAAAAGCAATTGCAAATGGATTAGCGATTGCGATTGAATTTTGGCCGGCTTGACGCGCGACGCAGAGAAAGTGAAAAAGCAGACGTGGTTATTAATTTTGCTATTTCAATATGGCAGGCTCATGACTTGTAAGACATGGGAAATACAAATGCAAATGAACTTTTCTTTTTTTATTCAAAATTTGGCAGTCAGTGTGCGTTCACGAAGGCGAAACAGCAAACGGTAATGCAAAGTTTGCAATTGCATTTGAATTATGGCACACTTTATGCGTCCACATATGGGAAACGCAATTGCAAATGTAATTTGCAAATGTAATTTGCAATTCCTTTTGAATATTGTCCGGGATATCGCTCCATAGGTTGCTTCAAAAGTAGACACATTTTCAACATCTAGCTACTTTTAATTAACTTTAAGATATTTAGCCTATAACAAAAACTTTGCATAAAGTAGCCTGTAGTCATGATTATAGAATTTCTTTATATACTGTACAAGCATTATGATTTCACTGTCTATTCTATTATCATATATTCTTTTTTTTCACAAGAAGCACATTTTAAAACCTCTAAAGATTTTTATCAACCAATCACAGTCCTTGAATTGCTGCATCATCCCTAGCAACGGGGTCAACCACACCTCCTCACTAAGATGAAGATTTTTGTACTTTCTTTCCTGAGAGTTGCTTTGAGAAGTTTCCAAAATCACTTTTATTCTATGAAAGCTAGGACTTTTTATGTTAAGATAGTAGCTCTCTAAAAGAATTCTAAGAAGCTTTGTGAGTACGGCCCCTGATCTTCAATAAGCATCCCACCGTAATGACCACTGTTGATTGTTAATTGAGAATCTTAGAAAACTGTAAGCGTTGATGAACTCTCCAGCTAATGGTTGAACTTTTTCTCGGCGGTGATTGAGAATGTTTCCGTTCCATACTCTGCAATTTACTTTCAGGCTGGTAGTGATGAACTTTTACCTTTCTCTCCAAGTTTTGTTAGCAGATAAAGCTTTTTCCATACTATGCACAAAGTCTTCGATAAATAACGCCACTAGGTACACCCTCAGTCCACTAAAAAAAATAATTAGGAAAGTGCAGGTTAATTTGTTTTATTTTTACTTTATATTGTGTGTTAATTATTTTTATGTATGGGCTGTGAAATGAAAAATTTGAGTTTCCATTATTTCTTATATGGTATTTTGCTTTGATTTACGAGTGTTTTGATATACAAGCTCGCTACTGCTGGGACGGATTATGCTCGCAATCCAAGGTTTGATTGTACACTCTGTACACACTGTAGTCTGGACAATGTTTTGAGTACTGATCAATCATTGAAATTGTATTGTTGATGTTATTTCTGTATGTACCACGCAGTGGCATTGCCTACACAGATTTTGCTACCACTCTGGTGCTCTTCGAAGAGATCACAGCTTTAATTATGTGTGCCATCAATGTTACAAAATTTTTCCTGAACAGAGCATGGTAAACTTCTTACTACAATGCGCAATTATGTCCTGAACTCATTCCTGTCAGGAATACAACTTGAGCATGGGCATGCTTACATCAGAAATTAGTCAATGACAGGGTGACGTGATAAAGCAGAACAGAAAATCGAGTGATTTCCTATACACATGCACACATACAGTACAATAGCAGTTTGCCAATAAATATCATCTTAATTCATTAGATAAACATGCGTCATACATTTTAGATATTTAGATAGTTATGTCATATGTTGTAGAACACTGCTTGGCCCTTGAGCAAGGCTCTTAAGACCCAACTGCTCAGTAGTGTAAAGGTATAAAATAAATGTAAGTTGCTCTCGATAAGGACATCTGCAAAATGCCATGACTGTAAATTTAAAGTGCTTCCTGACTTATTACATTTTAGAAATGCTTCAGTAAAAAAGTCGATTTGTGTGTCATGTTGTAGCTCGAGAACACACCGTTTCAGCATCAGCAGTGGATTTGTTTAAAAAGCAAGCTGAGTGTCTGGGATTATCTGAACCGTTCATCTTCTACAATACAACATCAGGTCAGTATGAGTTATGTGTATGTATGTAGTTTATGAGAGAGTAGTTTAGAAGATATCTAGTTACTAAAATTCAGCAAATCAGTGTCGGTTTAAAGGTTGAATACTTTCAGCACATTAGATTGCGTGTAAATCTGTTTAATATATAAGTCCTAGGTATCACCTTAACTAATCCAGGAGGAGTTACATGGGTTAAATCCTGACACTATTCCTAATCCTAATACCATAATAGTATTACACATACTGTATACAGTAATTTACACACAATCATGGGTTATAACAGATATTCTGCATATTTGTGTTTTTGCAGAATTGTGCCCGGAGGATACAAAGGATAGTGAAGAGGAGCAAAACTGAAAACAGTTCTCATTTCATTTTTTTTTTTTTTTTGAATGATTATCAATAAATATATTTCTTAAACTGGATTCAAGAGTTTTAGAAATAAAGTGCTCAACTCTGTGTAACGTGTTTTATGTTTGTATTGTCAATAATCATATGTTGTCAATGACTAGAAATAAGCTTAATTAAACTTTCATTAATAAATAAGACATTCACTTTAAAATGTTTGCACCATTCAGATGTTTTACTGTGGCTAAGAGTCTCACCACCGTACTGCACCTAAAGGCTTCTGTGAATGTCCTTCAATCACCAGAATTTTCATCACAAGTCCCGATTTGACTTAAACGCTCCTCAGATTTAATATCTTAAAAAAACATGGTTTCAAAAGGATTTATCTGAACTGATTAGTGTTTTCTATATTGTAATTTATCTTTGTTTTTATGCAGAGATTGGACATAAAGAGACAGCATGAAATAACTTTCCACAAAATAGCTTGGTATTGTCGACATATAGTTGGTAATAATAGTTGAAAAAAAAACTTTGCTTATGCTAGTTTTTCATTATTTTGTTCTTTAATGGTTTATGGTCTGTACAGATTGATTGGATGTTTTTGTACATATAATGGAAAGTTACAACACTTTTCCTAGACCTGTTGCATATTTAATACAGCTGTATGGAACTATTAAACTGTACGGAACTCATAAAGTCACTGGAGCTGGACGGCAACCACAGCTCAATAAGTTCAGCTTTAACACGCTATTCAAGTTACAATTAAAATCTTTAGGCACATTTAAGCAACCCTTCGCAGAAATTCAGCTACAAGTTCCTTGTAGATCTTTGACCATCAACATTAAATTAAAATACGATATATTCTGTAGAATGCAGATCAAAATACTCAAAAAATTATAACTGATATGTATTTAGCATTCACTGTTGACCAATGTCTAGTGTTTGTTTAATGACAGATCTTTAACATTCTAAATTTCTCCTACTTTTATAATTAGTGTTTAATTAGTTAATATATCCATGAAGTATGAAATATGGTATCTTTAAGAAATCGTTTATGGGATGATGGCATATTAATACCATATAATTAATATCCTCAGTGTGTGCACCAGTTCTAAAGATAAGTCAAGTCTTTATTAATCCCGAAGGAAATTGTTTCTTCAGTGGCTGCATATTTAAAAGATACAAATACAATAGGATAAAAAAAGAGAGAGAAGTATAAGTATATGCACCCAGGATTTATATTGCACATAATATTTAATATTGCATATACTGTAGGGTAGTAGTAATGATATTGCACACCGGATATACAGTGGTGTGAAAAACTATTTGCCCCCTTCCTGATTTCTTATTCTTTTGCATGTTTGTCACACAAAATGTTTCTGATCATCAAACACATTTACCTATTAGTCAAAGATAACACAAGTAAACACAAAATGCAGTTTTTAAATGATGGTTTTTATTATTTAGGGAGAAAAAAAATCCAAACCTACATGGCCCTGTGTGAAAAAGTAATTGCCTTAGCAGCAATAACTGCAATCAAGCGTTTGCGATAACTTGCAACGAGTCTTTTACAGCGCTCTGGAGGAATTTTGGCCCAATCATCTTTGCAGAATTGTTGTAATTCAGCTTTTTTTGAGGGTTTTCTAGCATGAACTGCCTTTTTAAGGTCATGCCACAACATCTCAATAGGATTCAGGTCAGGACTTTGACTAGGCCACCCCAAAGTCTTCATTTTGTTTTTCTTCAGCCATTCAGAGGTGGATTTGCTGGTGTGTTTTGGGTCATTGTCCTGCTGCAGCACCCAAGATCGCTTCAGCTTGAGTTGACGAACAGATGGCCGGACATTCTCCTTCAGGATTTTTTGGTAGACAGTAGAATTCATGGTTCCATCTATCACAGCAAGCCTTCCAGGTCCTGAAGCAGTAAAACAACCCCAGACCATCACACTACCACCACCATATTTTACTGTTGGTACTGTATGATGTTCTTTTTCTGAAATGCTGTGTTACTTTTCGCCAGATGTAACGGGACACGCACCTTCCAAAAAGTTCAATTTTTGTCTTGTCGGTCCACAAGGTATTTTCCCAAAAGTCTTGGCAATCATTGAGATGTTTTTTAGCAAAATTGAGACGAGCCTTAATGTTCTTTTTGCTTAAAAGTAGTTTGCGCCTTGGAAATCTGCCATGCAGGCCGTTTTTGCCCAGTCTCTTTCTTATGGTGGAGTCGTGAACACTGACCTTAATTGAGGCAAGTAAGGCCTTCAGTTCTTTAGATGTTGTCCTGGGGTCTTTTGTGGCCTCTCGGATGAGTTGTCTCTGCGCTCTTGGGGTAATTTTGGTCGGCCGGCCACTCCTGGGAAGGTTCACCACTGTTCCATGTTTTTGCCATTTGTGGATAATGGCTCTCACTGTGGTTCGCTGGAGTCCCAAAGCTTTAGAAATGGCTTCATAACCTTTACCAGACTGATAGATCACAATTACTTTTGTTCTCATTTGTTTCTGAATTTCTTTGGATCTTGGCATGATGTCTAGCTTTTGAGGTGCTTTTGGTCTACTTCTCTGTGTCAGGTAGCTCCTATTTAAGTGATTTCTTGATTGAAACAGGTGTGGCAGTAATCAGGCCTGGGGGTGACTACAGAAATTGAACTCAGGTGTGATAAACCACAGTTAAGTTATTTTTTAATAAGGGGGGCAATCACTTTTTTACACAGGGCCATGTAGATTTGGAGTTTTTTTTTCCCTTAATAACGTAAATCTTCATTTAAAAACTGCATTTTGTGTTCAATTATGTTATCTTTGACTAATAGTTAACAGTTTTTTTATGAGCAGAAACATTTAAGTGACAAACATGCAAAAGAATAAGAAATCAGGAAGGGGGCAAATAGTTTTTCACACCACTGTATATAAATATTGCACATGATTTTCATAATATTACATAATTAGTGGTTTTGCATGTGATATTGTTATTGTGATGATATTGCACAATGTGTCAGGGCATGATAAAGTTCTATTGATTATTCTGTCATGACAGCTCCCGAATGAGGGGGGAAGAGTTTTAGAGTTTAATTGCCACTGGTATAAATGACGTCCTGTGGCGTTCAGTTTTAGTCTCAGTCTGTGGCTAAACGTGCTTCTGTATCACATCAGTGACTCGTGTAGGGGATGTGATGTATCGTCCATAATACTGAAAAGTTTCTTTAGCATCCTCCTCTCAGATACCTCAACTAGAGACTCCAGCTCCACTCCAATGACAGAGCCCGCTTTTTTGATGAGCTTGTTAAGTCTGTTGGTATCAACTGATTTTAATCTGCTACCTCAGCAGACTACAGCAGAGAAGATAATGCTGGAGACCACAGAATAGTAGAACATCTCTAGCATGCTTCTGCATACATTAAAGGACCTAAATCTCCTGAGAAAGGCGACGCTGACCATTTTTGTACACAGCATCAGTGTTCTTTGGCCAGTCCAGTTTATTATCAATGTGGTATTTGTAGCTGTCCACAACGTCCACCTTACTACCCATGATGTTTATGGGGTTAGGGATAGTTCTCTGCTACCTAAAATCTACCACCCGTGCTTTATTTTGTAAAACATTGAGCTGCAGGTGATTTAGTCCACACCACTAAGTCTCTTGACCTCTCCTGATACAGCCCACGACTGCAGAATCATCTGAGAACTTCTGCAAAAGGCAAAACTGTGAGCAGTGTCTAAAGTCTAATGTGTAGAGTGTAAACAAAAAGGGAGATAGGACTTACCCTTGGGGGCCCCAGTGTCTGAAGTAATGTTCTGCAGCCTCACATATTGTAGACGATCTGTTACATTGTTCCTAATCCAGGTCACAAAGGAACATCCACGCACATGTCCAGTAGCTTATTACTGAGTAGCTCAGGTCTGATTGTGTTGAACGCACTGGAGAAATAAAGAAACATGACTCTCACAGTGTTACCTGACTCCTCGAGGTATGTATATGCTCTGTTTAGCAGATAGATGATGGTATCCTCCACATCAATACGGGGCTGATAGGCGAACACTGCAGAGGGTCCTGGTATGGTTCTACGATTGTCCGGATATACTTAGGGACCGGTCTTTCCTGTGATTTCATGAAATCTGAGGTCAGAGCAAAAGGTTGGTTTTTACTGTTCGTCTTTGTTTTTTTTTTCTTAGGCACAGGAACAAGGCATGATGTCTTTCACAGGTCTGGTACAGTCATTATGCTTAGGCTCAGATTGAAGATGAAAACACTCCACACAACTGAGTAGCACAACCTCTGAGAACCCTAGGACTAAGTCCATCTGGACCTGCGGCCTTGTCTGGACGTAATCACTTGCACTCCTACATCCTCTGCTGTGAAGTGTGTTGGAGACAATGTAGAGGATAGCTCTGAGGGTAAAGGGTTCAACAGTGTCGAGGGGGCAGGACTGGTTGTGGGCATTTATTGCAGTGGTTGAGGGGTGGGGGGCGATGGGGCATTGCAGGGAGGTGGAGGGTTGAGGTCCTGAGAGCTTGGTAAGGCACTGATGGTATTTATGATACTTATGTGAGGTGGGGTAGATGTCTGATCAAATCTGTTAAAAAAAGATTTAGATCATTGGGCCTACTGTGGTCACCCTCCACCACCTGGTCAGCTCTTTTCCCGATCCCAGTTATCGTTCTTATTCCACTTCACAACTCTCTCATGTTGTTCTGAGCCAGTCTGTTTTCCAGTTTCCTACTGTAACATTTCTTTCCATCCTTGATTTTTTCCTTCACTTCAGCCTGTGCTCTTCTCAACAGAAATCGAGACTCATCAGACCAGGCAACATTTTTCCAGTCTTCAACTGTCCAATTTTGGTGAGCTTGTGCAAATTGTAGCCTCTTTTTCCTATTTGTAGTGGAGATGAGTGGTACCTGGTGGGGTCTTCTGCTGTTGTAGCCCATCCGCCTCAAGGTTGTGCGTGTTGTGGCTTCACTAATGCTTTGCTGCATACCTCGGTTGTAACGAGTGGTTATATCAGTCAAGGTTGCTCTTTTATCAGCTTGAATCAGTTGGACCATTCTCCTCTGAACTCTAGCATCAACAAGGCATTTTCGCCCTTTTCATACACATTCTTTGTAAACCCTAGAAATGGTTGTGCGTGAAAATCCCAGTAACTGAGCAGATTGTGAAATACTCAGACCGGCCCGTCTGGCACCAACAACCATGCCACGCTCAAAACTGCTTAAATCACCTTTCTTTCCCATTCTGACATTCAGTTTGGAGTTCAGGACATTGTCTTGACCAGGACCACACCCCTAAATGCACTGAAGCAACTGCCATGTGAGTAATGGTTGATTAGATAATTGCATTAATGAGAAATTGAACAGGTGTTCCTAAAAATCCTTTATGGTGTTCTTTAAAAATCCTTTATATACACATAATAAAATCAGACAATACGATAAAACAGTTACTTAAGTACTTTTGTAGTCTTTTCACCAAATACTTTTTAATACAGCTGTATAGACGTACAGCTACTCTTACTTGAGTACATTATTTGTCTACTTAACCCACCGCTGTTTGGAACAGCCGAGAGGGGAAATTAATGAAATTTTTCAGTGTCAACTGAAAAATTCATAAATTTAGAGTGTCGACAGTGTGGATCATGCAAGATCACAACGCCCTCGGATGACAGTCCTCTGCGTTTAATCCAAAGTTTAGGTTTAAGCTCATTAATAAGTGTCTCAGCATAACGAGCACCGTTGATTGTTGAAACTGTTTCCTGATAATGTTCCAATACTGGCTACCAAAACCCGCAACATTGGTTGCTGTATTTGTTTTGTGTGTGTGTTGCTGTGCTTTGTCTCACGTGGACAAAGCTGGACACCAGGACAAGTCAGACAGTTCCAGAGGACAGAGCCGGTCTGGATTACTGGTAGCTCAGGAGCGACATGTATAGCTCGACAGAGAGACAGGGAGAGGAAAAGAGAGGGAAGAGGAGAGAGCAGCAGAGAAGGAGAGATGGCAGTTAGGTATGGTGACAGTCAAACAATGTATAAAGTGAATGTATATTCACTTTATACAGAATGCAAGCAGGAACTAGGGCAGGACTAACTATGACAGCATAAATGAAAGGGAGATTTGATCTGCTTCTTTACCTAAGGCAAATCTATTCTTTAAAAATGCTTGGCTAAATAATAAATAATACCATGCTTAGGAATTGAACCTGGCAAAGAAGAGCGACCATCGAGCCTGGTGGGAGTTGAGCTTCTTGGCACTTCATATGTACTCAAGGTTCTTGTGGTTGGTCCAGCCTGGAACCTTTGACCCCTCTAACCAATGTCTCCACTCCTTCAGGGCCAACTTGATGCCTAGGAGCAAACGATTGTCGATGCCATAGTTAATTTCGGCAGGGGTTAAGCGGGGTGCAGCTTGTTGACTTCTGGGAAAGAACGCCTACAACGCCTGTGCTAGAGGCATCGATCTTAGCGACAAACTGATGTGATGAGTCCAGGATGGTGAGGATGGGGTGGACGTAAACCACTTCTTGAGTTCCGTGAAGGCTTTCTTGGCTTCCTGGGCCTGAACAGAACCGGGTCTTGGAAAAGGTCAGGAGGCAGCAATGGTACCCTGTAGCCCTGGATGAAGCGACGGAAGTTCCTGCCCTGAGGTGGGTGTGGGCCAGTTCGTAACCGCTTAGAGTTTGGCCAGCTCCATCTCAATGCCTAAAGGACCAATGACGAATCCGAGAAATGTGGTAGATGTGGTGTGAAATTTCTCTGCTTTTTTTTATACAAAAGTCTCTAAAGCACCTGACAAACATGGTGCTGATGCTCCTTCAGGTTTTGAAAGAAGATAAAGACGTCATCTAAATATACAAAAACCAAAGAGTTAAGGAAGTTTCTAAGCACTTCATTAAAAAGGGGCCTGAAAGGGTGGCGAGTGGAAGATTGCCTTTAACACAGTTGGGGTGTTGAAGGCAAACTTCCACTCGCCACCCTCTCAAATGCTGATGTGATGTATGCATTATGTAGGTCTAACTTGGTGAACAGCTTGGTCCCTTGAAGAAGTTCAAATGCAGTAGCCATTAGTGAAAGGGGGTCATGATCTCATTTAGGCCTTTATAATCACAGGGACGGAATGACCCATCCTTTTTGCCCATGAAGAAGAAGACGCAGAGGAGGAGGAAGGACGAATGATTCCTGCAGCAAGACACTCAGTTTCGCGCGGTGGCCGTTAGTACGGTTCATCATGATTTACAGCAAGTTTTGACGCTGTGATTAGGTTTCCATCTTTCCGCGTGTCGGTCCTCGTATAGTCAAACCGCATAGGTGAGATAGGGGTATAACAGCAGGAATAACGGGGGGTAACGATAATAGCAGGGGCAGGGCTTGTAGGACACCTTTCACACACACACACACACACACACACACACACACCAACGGCTTGGGAATGACTGCTGTCTGGCTCACGGAATACATAAATTGTCTGAATAACGGATTACATTTTTGAAAAATGACTAAATAACTGAGTACTTAAATGGCGGACCTAATGCGTTAGATTACTCATTACATCAAAAAAGTAATTACTTTGTAACGCGTTACACCCAACACTGCTCTTGGTATATGAAAATGACATATTTATTGGCGTTCAAGTATATTCCTACACTCCTTTCCCACACCTTAACATGCAGGTGTCTTCGAGCAGACACACACACACTTCTTATGCACGTTTTTGGCTTCCATGGCAACCTGCGGGGGAATCTATCGACAACACAACTTTTACCGCACCTTTAAAAAACTAAACTGCAACATTGTCAACAATCATGCAATTTTCTTGCAGCTCTGGTATGTAAAGCTTTTTAAGGCCTTATTCACATTTCAGTCTTTAGCAGGATGAGTGGATGACATCAAGTCACAATTTTTCCCCACAGACTGCATATTAACATTGTCATAAACATGATAAAGCTGGAGGGGAGAAGGTTTGGAAAAGGTAGGCCCAGTGAATATTGAAGCCTACGTGGGTATGTTGATTTTATGTGTTGTCTACACAGCTTATGGGATGCGGACACTTGTCAGGCTATTTTTTTACAGACCACAGCTAATCCATCGCAGGGCACACACAAACATACACACACCCACACTCATTTACACCCTACGGGCAATTTAAGAATCCCAGTTCTTCATGTCTTTGGACTGTGGGAGAAAACCAAAGTATCCAGAGGAAACCCACCAAACATGGGGAAAACATGCAATCTCCACGCACACAGAGATGGGAATCGAACCCGGACCCTGGGCGTGCAAGGCAACAGTGCTAAACATTAAGCCCCAGTGCCACTACTTGGTAATAAAAGTAAAAAAAAAAAAAAAAAAACACTCAACCTTTGCCCACACTATTTTTTTATATCGGTTCAGGGTCTGTACAGATCGATTAGGAGTTTTTGTACATATAGCTGAGGGTTACAACACATTTTCACAGCCCTGTTCATATTTCAGCACGAGGATCTGCCATGGCTTTCCTGAAATACAGCTTCACTCTGGCTCTTTTGAGTGGCCTGGCTTTGAGCTTCATAATTGAGCCGAACTGTACGGAACTCAAAAAGCCACTGGAGCTGGGCGGCAACTACAGCTCAGTAAGTTCAGCTTAAACAAGCTATCCAAATTACATTTAAAGACCTGTTGGGAGTTTTTGAAGGAGTATTTAATGAATGCTTCCCAAAAATTCAGCAATGAATGTTCCTCGTAGATCTTTGACTATCAGCATTTGCTACATAAAAATGAAAATGCTCAAAAATTATAACTTATTTGTATCTCACATCCACTGCTGGTCAATGTCCAGTGTTTATTTAATGACTGGTCGTTAACATTCTGAGCTTCTACTACTTTTGTAATTACTTTTTAATCAGTTAATATGTTGATTAAATATGAAATATGGTATGTTTATAAAATCACCTATGGCATGCTGGTTTATTAATCCTCAGTGTGTGCACCAGTTCTCAGTTCTCAACAGACTTTAATTAGGTTATGCCTTTTTTTGTTAAAGATGGCGTAGTCGATCCTGGTCAACGTTGTCAATATTTAAACTCAACAGTCAACCAAGGTGCTGGAACTTGCCAGCCTGACATTAAGACAACAGGTGTTCCAGGGGTCCAATTGTGCCAAATTTTACCTCTGTGTCTTAAGAGTCAGACCTTCTTGTATTTTTAATGTAGTCTTGAGAAATAGTTCTCCCTGAAAGACTTTTTTTTGTCTCTCATTTGTTATTGTGTACGCTTTCCGGGATAATTATTCCCTTTTTAGAAATAAAGCTGTTTCAGATGGGTCTTGTCCCACAAATAAAAGAAGTGAAAATAAATAAATAAATAATAATCAATAAATCACTTAAAAAAACATACAATTTCTTTTCTTTATAACAAACATGAAGTAATTTTTTGCTTTACAACACAAGGCTTTTATTTTTCTATTTTCTTTTCAGCACTTCTTTTTCTCTTTTCTTTTCCTATGCCGAAGCGACATAGATCCTCTCTCATATCTGGTGTGGAACTAAAATCTCCACGAGTCAAGGGAGCTTATATAAGCGTACGACTCTGATCACCTCTACAGTGGTGTCGTCTCTTTACTCACACAGTGACCATAAATCACTCACTCTCTCACTCATTTTATATACCGCTTTATCCTATATACAGGGTCGTGGACATGGAAGCATAAAAAACATTTAACTTATGAACCAGTGAGAGCAGATGATGATCGATCATCAGGCCGGTAGTTAGTACACTGGTGATGTTGAATGGTGAGTGGATGGAACAGACGAGAGGGGAAATGAGGTTGCTGCAGAGGTTGTTACATAAACACCCCATTTTAAAATTGTATTTGTAAGTGCTTTGCAGAAAAACATTTGTTCCCATTTCTTTAATTTAATCTGTACATCATTTAATTTAATATGATTTGAAGAAATTAGGGGCTAAAAACCTTTGCTTGCTTGTGTACTGTAGCTGACCACATTACATTTTTGACAGAATAAACGGATGTTAAAAGATTAAATTCCCACCTAAATGTTCATATTTATATGTTAAAATATTGAACGTTTTAGATCATGGGGAAGTGGATTCTTGCTGTTGGAGCATATCACGGTACCATGGAAGCGATCGGACAGGTGATGGACACACACTGGATGGAGCTTTCACCTCCTACCAACGACGATACTTTCCTTTTGAGACAGGCATTCAGGTTAAGTATTGTTTAATTTTCTTTTGGTTGCTGTGTAGAGGGGCATTATTCATGTTCATTTTCATTTTGGATACACTGCACATTGTTCCATATTTTTATATTTGTACAGCCAAGTTATTAAAAAATATATTTTATACAGTACTTTGTTGTTCTATTTTTTTCTGCAGCTAAGTTTTTCTATATTTTATTCTTATTCTTATTCCTTCCCTAATTTATTTCTTATTGATAATTTAGATTTTAAGGTCACTGCATATCGTACTGTGTATGCCTGTGTATGTGACGAATTAAATTTGAATTTGAATATTTATATTCATATTTTCGGGCGGCATGGTGTAGTATTTAGCAGTGTCGCCTTGCACGTCCAGGGTCCGGGTTCTCCGGATTCTCGGGCATACTTCTCAAATTGCCCGTAGTGTGTAAATAAGTGTGTGAGTGTGTGTGCCCTGTGATGGATTGGCACCCTGTCCAGGGTGTACCGTGCCTCGTGCCCTAAGCCTCCTGGGATAGACTCCAGGTCCCCTGCGACACTGTATACAGGATAAAGCGGTATACAAGATGAGTAAGTGAGTGAGAGTGCAGATCATTTTTGATCAACCCCTATATAGTATACTTATATTACCCTTGTATATATAAGTGTACAGTATCACTGTATATCACTGTAATAGTATTTTTTTACTATTGTTCTGTAGAATAATTTCACTGCAATGTTTTAGTCCTTAAGATTTCATACTTGCTCTTTTTCCTTCCCAGGATAAACAACAATTGTACGTTTGAATCCATGAAGTACTCCTTCAAAAACAATCCTTTACATCAGCCCAGTAAGTCCTTAACTATTTTTTTTATCTATTCTGTGACCAGTAAGTGACACTCTGTTTTGTTTTTACACCTTTTATTTCTATTGCATTTTTATATTTTTGTTGACAGACAATAGCGGAAATATCCAGTCCTATCTATTACCATCATGCTCCAACTGTCTCACTGATTACATCAGCAAACAAGATGATAAAGAGACCAGTAGAGCATTTTTCCTGTTTTGTAAGTAATTTTTTTTCCTTTGGGCCACTATGTCATTCCCATAACCATCTATTAAAAATTATCCACACTCTGACTGTAGAATTTATTTTAAATAAACTTTTTAAAGACAGTAACTTTGTAATGTAATTAGTTACTTAAAAGTAATGTCTCCAAACCCTGATCATTTTTATTCATTAGATAAAGACGCATCATACATTTTATTCATTTATAGTTACGTCATATATTGTGGAACACTGCTGGGCCCCTGAGCAATGCCCTTAATACTCAACTACTTATAGCGTAAAAGTAGGTACATGTAAGTCGCTCTGGATAAATAAGGTTGTAAAATGGCATTACTGTACATTGTCTATAAATGTAAAGCGCATCCGCAGATTACATTTCAGAAACATTTCAGTAAAAAAAAGTATGTCTGTGTGTAATGTTGTAGCTCGAGAACGCAATGTTTCAACATCCGCTGTGGATTTGTTCAGAAAGCAAGCTAAGTGTCTGGGATTTCCTGAACCACTCACCTTCTACAGTACAACATCAGGTCAGTATGAGTGTTATCTATCTAAATAAAAGAAAGGTTTTGTCTGTACATTGGTCAAAACTCACACTTTCAATAATATCTTTACATTTCGTACATTGGAGGACATGAAACTAGTCCCAGAAATGTTTTTGTCTGTATGTATGAGAGAATTTAATGAAACATTTGTAGTATTCAAGTATTTACCTGAAGTTAAACCTGCATCATAAATGAAATCAAAATGTTGAGTGGAATGAAGTTATGAGCAGTTATGTGCCAGATTATGTCACCATACCTAGCGCTTTTTTCTCTCCTGTTTAACTGATTTTCTCCCCGACGTGGGCGTGGCTATAGACGTCACTCAACAGAAACAATCAACACTGTTTA
The DNA here is from genome assembly GCF_024256425.1 of Clarias gariepinus. Lineage (NCBI taxonomy): Eukaryota > Metazoa > Chordata > Actinopteri > Siluriformes > Clariidae > Clarias > Clarias gariepinus. The sequence continues at coordinate 5,504,906 of NC_071109.1, read as the reverse complement.
CCGAGTATAGGCAGGGTATATAAACAACTGTAATGCACCTACAAGCAGCCAATATCCTCAAGAAACAGAAACGAAAGCACAACACAGCATGGCTTTACTCCAAAAACGGGAAAGTAGACTATGAAAGCTGAACCTTTAAAGATGATTGGACAGATCAATCTATGTTTATTTTTTTCTGAGAAGTTTAAAACCAGTGTGTTTCATATGTTCAGAAACCGATGTTATGCACTAAAATGTGGATGTCAGTTTGTACCCTAAATATTTGTTGTGTGTGTGTGTGTGTGTGTGTGTGTGTATGTGTGTGTGTGAGAGAGAGAGAGAGAGAGAGAGAGAGAGAGAGAGAGAGAGAGAAAGAGAGAGAGAGATGTGTGTGCTATTGTCAATATTTGTGATATGTACGTGTGTGCAATAGGCCGCAGATTCTGGAAAAAAAACATCACACTATAATGTTACTCAATGTGATGTCACTGAACGTGCCACTAAATACAAAGTAAAATACCAATAAAATACATTTACGTTTGTGGTTGTAACAGGAAAAAATGTGGAAAAGTTCAGGATGTGAGGGACGTGACTTTAGCTAAGCACTTAAAGGGCCACCCTCTCTACATTAGGGCTGCACGATGTATCGAAAAATTATCGTTATCGCGATGATGTTATACGCGATATCTGTATCGCAAAGAGTTGCGATAAATAAAATTTAATTTATGTGCCAAGCATTTGTGTCCAAATTTGACCAATCAGATGGGCCCTTACTATCTTTATACCTGCTTATATCTTTATACTTATATCTTTTTACTTAATAGTAATTAATTTTTGTTTAAAAATATTTTTTATTTAAAAAAAAAACAAACAAAACAAAAAAACAGGCAAGCAAAAGGAAATATTTTGTTTAAAAGATGCTCTTGTTTTAAGACACTCTTGAAGAAGGTATGGTTACACGTAAATAAAAAGTAATGTTTGAAAGTAATTCATATTGTGTTGGCAGGTCTATGGTAACAGCAAACCAGAAATCAGAATATCTGCTGAGGGTTTTAAGTCATTCATAGTGTTTTGAAGTCTAAATATTTGCAACTTCCTTGACATATAGTTTCTTTTTAGCCTGAATTAGATTTAATTACATCAGACGAATATCTATTACCTGTTTATTTTAGTATGATCATTAGATATAAATGATTTAAAACAAATAGGCAATAATAATAATAAAAAATGCATTTCTCTGGGGAAATGTTATATCGCAAGAAATATCGTTATCGCAATATTCAACAATATTGCATATCGCATATTTTCCTAATATCGTGCAGCTCTTCTCTACATATTATTAATTTTGCCCAACTATAATTTTCTAGATCGAATTAATATTATATGTAATGTTTCTTTTCGCTTCATGGTGTGATTTCTTTTTTATAAAACATCCATATACCAGTTTCAAAACAGAGACAGTGCCTTGTAAGTTAAAACAGTGTTGTTACCAAAACTCACCACAAGAGGGAGTATAACGCTAGTAAACGTTGCTGTCCCGAAGTGTTGCTAATGTGCACGTTTACAAGTGCAGCTCTGAGAGAAAATGTCAAACAGAAACATGTGTACAATGTGCTGTTATGTATGAGGCGCCGTATAGGGCTTAAATCAAACTTCACTCATGCACACATATATGAAACACTCACACATACATATATACTAATAACTGCTCAAACAACTACATATGAAATGCGCGCGCGCGCACACATACTTTCCGCCATATTTGCCACAGATTCCGTGCTTAGTTTTTTTTTTTACTTCCGGTTACACTTAAATGCCGTCCGGTTACACTGAGAAGTTTATATGTGTGTGTGGAAAGTATGTATGTGTGTGCGCGCAAAGTATGTATGTGTGTGCGCGGAAGGTATGTATGTGTGTGTGTGTGTGTGCGCACGCATTTCATATGTAGTTGTTTGAGCAGTTTCATATATGAAATATATATATATGTATGTGTGAGTGTTTCATATATGTGTGCATGAGTGAAGTTTGATTTAAGCCCTATACGGCGCCTCATAGTTATGTCTGTATTTTTGCAGTTCAACAGTAAAGAGAGAAAAAGTATTATGTCACACTGAGTCTTAATTCAAGTGTTCTACAAGCAGATACAGTACTGTATGAATACTTTTGCAAGTCACTGTAAATCCTTACCTGAAGTTTAATCTGCACCATAAGCGAAATCAAATTTTTAAGTAAAAGTAATGTCCTAAACAATTTTGGGCCGGATTTAATAATAATCTACTTTAAAATAAGCTACTAATAAGTAGCTAAAAGTGGTACAGTATAGGGGTCATTGACGGATAAGACTTTTTAATAGGCCAATTTAAAAATACCAAAAATATGGATATGTTTGGCCATTTTCTAAACATTTGGAATGTAGTGTACACATGCCTTTATAAAGAAAAGTAAAAAAAAATTGTCATTTTAGTGTTTTTACACTTAAGTTAATAAAACAGCCTTAAAAAAGTCATCTGGGGCGACCGTAATATATCTCAGAATTCACATTTTTATGTATCATTAAGACTAGTTGAACTCATCAATAAGTAGATAAACTGATGAAGAAAGATAAACTTTAGTGCCCTTTCATTTTATGAAAACCATTATTTCACAAGTTTATTCTATAATATCAGAGTCTCCTTCATTATCCAGTTAAAATAAATGTTTATCCCTATAAAAGGAATGGAAAATGGCTGAATTTAGAAAAAAAAAAGATAAAATATACAAATAATTATACTTAAACAATTAACTCTATGTATAGAATTGATGTATAGAATATGAAAACTACAAATATAGGACATATATCTATCATTTAAAACACTCAGCAGTGGTCGCCCCACATGATACTCGGTCGCCCCATATGATGTTTTCAAGTTTACTCAAGTATAACAGGCTAACAGTTAGAAACTAGTTTCTTCTAGTGACAAAGCACTATCAAATTTATCATTCAAATATAGATTTGTGAAAAAAAATTATAATTCACAGTTTTGGGGTGGTCGCCCCACATGATGACCAAAAGTGACTACGACATTACAGCAGTTAAAAAACAGCTTTTTCTAACTATATGAGAGAGACTGATTTACTATACAGTTGTTTCCAGGGGGTCTTCACTTGTGTCTGGCGCATGCAGTATCCCATCCTTGATATGTTTTTTTTTTTAAAAAAAGGTCCCAAAATTGTGGTTTGTTGATGGTCGCCCCGGATGAAATGGATAGAATCTACATAATTCGGACCACATTAGTTTGTATATCATGATAGAAATATATGAGCAAATGCTTTATAGTTTTGTCAATGGATGTAAAACATGTTTAAAATTATGCCAACTAGGAAAAGGGATATATTTAAGTTGGTTTAAAGTGTTTTTAAACCAGTTGTCCTAACTAAAGTCAAGGCCGGACGGTCGCCCCATATGGTGTTTTGGCACTTCGGATAGCAGAAAAATGATGAAAAACTTAAAAATTTGGAAAAGTTAGAGTGGTTTAGTAGGTAAAGAATGTATAACAAGTAGATGAGAAATTTTTATGTATTTTTTAGTTTTTTCTGCAAAATAAAATTAACCCGGACAGAAAAAGGGGGCGTCACGTCATTGACCCATAGACAATAAGTGAGTGATTGAGTGGAGCAGGTGTTTGATTGTAGGGTTTTTTTTGGGGGGGGGGGTTCTGTCCCACAAGACTCAGGGCACGAGGCAGGGTACACTCTGGACAGGCTGCCAATCTATTGCAGAACACACATACTGTACACACACAAGAGAAAACCCAACAAGCAAATTGGAGAACATCCAAACTCCATGCACACAGACCAGAGTCTTGAGGTACAAGGCCAGTGCTAACCACTGGTGACCAGTGCTGAATAAGTGAATTTTAAGAAGCTTGAGTCATTTTAAGACAAAACGTAAACTTTATCTAATCTATTTTTTCTATTGTTGGCTGATGACGAAAGAAGTTGAACTTACAGTAGCATGAACAAGCCGTGAGATACTCAACCTTTACTTGTATCATTAGGATATGCAGAGAGTTCTTCTGTACAGAAAAAAAGACACATGTACGTGGGCTTTAACCTGAAATAATAATATCACTGATTACTGTATATTAAAGATCATCAAATTATTTTTACCTGTAATCTGTTAACTATTTCCAAAAACTATTTCTAATAACAGAAACATTAAGTTATGAATGTCTAATAATCTATTACACCATGTAGTTTATAAGATACAGTAGTTGAATACCTTCAAAACATTAGAATCAGGATCAGACTCTGGTTATATTCGCGGGTTATGTTGACACACACAAGGAATTTGACTCCGGGCGTTATAAGTCCTGGGTAACACCTTGATTTAATAGAGCAGCAATTATACAGGTCAACAATCCTGACACTAACTGTATTCCACATATACAGTCATAAATATATGGGTTATAACAGATATTCTGTGTATTTGTGTTTTTGCAGAATTGTGCCCGGAGGATACAAAGGAGAGTGAGAAGGAGCAAAACTGAAAACAGAACAATGGCTTAATTCCACAATTATCCATAGAGAGACCTTTTAAACATCATTAAGGAGTTTAAGAAATAAAGTGCTCTGTGTAATGTGTGTCATGTTTTTATTGTCTAAATTAAAGCTGGACTTATGGTAAAACCTATTACATGGTCAAATGAACTGTAACAGATTGGAAGCAGCAACTCCACCCTCTGATTAGAAGATAGTTTTGCTAGTTTTTAGGAATTTGTTACTTGAAAGAAGTAAAATTATCTGCCAATAGAACAAGACAGTTTTCACTTACAATATTCTTTAGTTTAGAAACATTTGACTAGAAATACGCTTAATAAATCTTTCATTAATAATATAAATTAATAATGTTTCCAGCCTTTGAAAGTTTTACTGCGGCTTAGAGTCTCATCACCGATCTGCGCTTTTAAATGTCCATCAGTTTTCTGCCTTTAAACACCATAAAGTTGACTTGAGCGCTGCTTGTATTTAATATCTTAAAACAACCCGAACTATATGGTTACGCAGGAATTCCTCCAACCTGATTTGGCATGAAATCACTTTTTACACAATATTTTTAAAAAGTTTAGTGTTGTAGCTGCGTAGCTGGCAATAATAGTAGTTGTAAATAAAAGGTGGTTTTAAAAAAAAACAACCTTTGCTCACACTGTTTTTTAAAATGCAGTTCAGGGACTGAACAAATCGATTGGGAGCTTTTGTACCAATAACGGGAAGTTTCCACACACTTTCTTGACCTGTTGCATCACTATAAAAGTAAGCTAGACCAAACCGACAGGAGTATAAAGTTTTCGCTGGTGTCCTGTTTGTAGTTCAGCACGAGGATCTGCCATGGCTTTCCTGATATACATCTTTACTCTGGCTCTTTTGACTGGCCTGGTGAGCTTCATATTTAATGAAGCTGTATGGAACTCAATAAACTGTAAGGAACTCACAAAGCCGCTGGAGCTGGACGACAACCACAGCTCAGTAAGTTCAGCTATAACACGTTGTACAAAAAGTTACATTTAAAATCTTTAAACTCGTTGGGAGTTTTTTAAATAACATTTCAGGAACCCTTCACAGAAATTAAACTATAAATGTTCCCTATAGATCTTTGACTATTAGCATTTAATTAAAATACAGTATGTTCTGTAAAATGCAAATGAAAAAGCTCAAAAATTAGAACTGATGTGTTTCTAGCGTCCACTGTTGGTGTGACCGTGTAAAGAGGTCACTGTCTAATGTTTGTTTAATGACTGATCATTAACACTCTGAGCTTCTACTACTTGTAGTTAGTTTTTAATTGGTTAATATGTCAATTAAGTATGAAATATGGTCCTTAGGTAATCATCTATGGGATGTTTATGAGTTTTAACAGACTTTGATTACGTCATGCCTTTTTGTTAAAGCTGGAGTAAATGATCCTGGCAAAATGTTACAGTAAGGGGAATTTGAACCTAAGTGCCAGAGCTCTCCAGACTGGAGTAAAAAAAACTAAACAATTAGGGTATCCCATGGGTCCAACATTTAAACTAGTACTGGATATAAAATAAAATATAAAACTGGAATGGCCTGCATGTATTGCAGCTATATTTTTTTCCTTTGCCCTAGTCCTCTCCCCTGGACACAACAAGACTGCCTTACATGGCAAAATCCAAAATTATAAATCCTCATCAGACCAATGTCATGCAAGCAAACAAGTGTGCACACACCTGCAATATTCATAAAAACACAAGCACATTGGAATTTTCACTGACTTTCCATATTACAGTGATTTTATTTATTTATTTATTATTGTTTTTTTCCCCCGATTTCGCCATAATTTAGTCATGTCCAATTCCTCCCCCACATCCCACATTAAGGCTACTACTACCACTCAGTCGGGAGGGCCGATGACCGGCTGCGAGGGGTTACAGCATCACCCAGGAATTGAACCAGAAATTGAACCAGTGATATTGTTTATTACAGTGATTTTGCGTGTAGGTTCGTTAATCAACAGATACGCTAACAAGGAAGGTAGCATCTCCTGTGCTGTTACCAAGAATAGCATTTCCAATTACAGTGGAACCTTGGATTACGAGCATGATTCGTTCCGGAAGTGCGCTTGTATTCCAAAACACTCGTAAACTAAGTAACGTAAAAATCTATTTTTCCCATAAGAAATAATGGAAACTCAAATTATTCATTCCACAGCCCAAAAAAATTAATACATAAAAATAATTAATACAAAATATAGCGTAAAAATAAAACACATTAACATGCACTTCACCTTTAAAAAAAAGTAAAGATAAATCCCAACGGATAAGTGTTTCCATTTGTGCGCGCAGGCGCTGTGTATGTGTGTGTGTGTGTTAGTGTGTGTGTGAGGCTAGAGTAAGAGGACACACACATATACACACACATTAATGAAAAGACTGTTTTGTCGGAAAAATTAGCAAGGAACATCGCTAATGACACTCGTGTGAGCGCATACTAATGGAATCACTGCTGTAAAGTAAAAAAAAAAAAAAACCTGCACTATACCATTAAAAAGAATCGTGACAGAGCAGTGTTTCTGTGTAGAGCTGAGTGTGTGTGTTTGTGTGTGTGCGAAGCACCCCCTCTGTGTGTGTTTGTGTGTGCGAAGCACCACCTCTCTGCTTCGCACACACACACACACACTAAAGGCAAGACAAAGAGAGAGAGAGAGTGTGTAAACCGGCACGGTGTCAAATTACGCGCACACACACACATAACGCACACACATGACAGGTTAAATCAGAGAGGGAGAACATGGATTTTTAACCTCTAACTAGGCTTTCTCTAACGCGCACACGTGTGTTATAAGAAACAGTACACGCGCGCTGTACACACGCGCTTACAGACACAAAATAAAATATGTTTTACACACACACATGGTCACAGTGTTATAGTAAATAGTACACGCGTGCACGGATTTTGATTATACCAGTGAGAGACGCACACTAAGACCCAGCAGGGGAGACGATTACCCACAATTCCGCAGCACAAGAGAGAGAAAAAACATTGGCTCAGTTGTGATCACGTGATGCTCGGCGTCATAACAAGAAGCGCATGCGTGATACATGATAGTCGGTACTCGTAAACCAAGACTTGCTCGTTTTTCAAGTAAATTTTTTTTTTACTTGCGAAACACTCGTAAACCACGTTATTCGCAATCTGAGGTTTCACTGTATGTGTTATTCTAAATAATCCCATCCCTTCCAGCTAGCAAACTTGTGTTTGGGGTCTGTAAAAACCCTTTGCGAGCCTTATCCAGACAAATAACATGATCCAATGTTAGACCGAACAAAGACATAAAAAGTACTGTTAGCTAACATAAGCTATGTTGTGTGTTAGCTGCCATTATTGCAAAGCTAACAAAATGGGATTAGCTAATTTACAATTTTTACATATTATTATACAAATAATATGGATTTCTAAAGCACTTTTTTGTCTCTTATTTTTAGTCCAGTGCCTGTACCTGGGCAGGTTCAGAGGAATGTTTTTTATTTTATCTGTCACATTGTTATCTTTGAGCAGCACGCAATGTTAAAGCGCCCTGGAATTGCAGGTTTAGGGGTTAGCGTTGTGGCAACAGACTGCAGGAACAAGTTTGTGCACTTTTTTAAGATAATTTCTGCTTTAAAAATAAAGCTGTCTCGTGCAGATGGGCCTTGTCTCACAAATAAAAATAAATACATTTAAAAAAATACATGCATTTGTTTTTTCTTTATAATCAACATAAAGTTATTTACCCTTGAAACATAATCTTACTGTTTTCCAACATAACTCTTTTAAATTATTTTTTCTTTGGCTTTTCTCGCTTCGCTTTAACATAAAAGCGACATAGATATGCTCTCTTACCTGGTGTAAAACTAATGTTGTTAAATAAACAACCAATTTTTAAATTGTATCTTTAGGTATTTCGCAGAAAAATATTTGTTCCCATTTCTTTGGATATAAATAATTTAATTTGATATAAAATTTTCACCTAAATGTTCATATTCATATGTTAATTTGATTTAATGTTTTAGATTATGGGGAAGTGGATACTTGCTGTTGGAGCATATCAGGGTAGTTTGGGAATGATCAGACAAATGGACACACACTGGATGGAGCTTTCACCCGGCACAAACAACGATACTTTCCTTTTGAGACAAGCTTTAAGGTTAAGCATTGTTTAAATTTCTTTTGCTTACTGTGTAGAGGTAGGTTATTTATATTTATTTTTATATTAATTTTCTCCTGTTTGAAATGGGTAACCAGATATTTTTGTCATGGGCAGGACTGAGCTGATGTGAACCTAATTGCAGACCTACAGGTATTTTTAAGAAGTTTTATTAAAACAATGATGAATTAGATACTCAGAGATGATCTTGCTAGAATCAATATGTAGCGGAAGCATCATCCAAAGATGAAGGTGAATATCAAAGTCCATTTACCAATTCAAAGTCGTGATGTGATTATCCAACAGCAGGAGAGTCTTGAAGCGCAGATTCGAGAGTTCGTAAAACAGGCTAGGTCATATACAGAAAACAATAGACAAAGATTCCAAGGGGGAAAAACAAGAAACAAAACCAATGGACAAGCAGGGTCGATAACGAATCAACATCACTGGGGTTGCACAGACAGGAAACACAAAGCACACAAGCGAGATACTGCCTAAGCAGGTACAGGTGTGCGGGGAAGGTTACTTTGGCAAGGGGAAATTCTGAAGTGCAGTTACTACCTGGAAGTGCCGGGTCAATCTGGCAATCGTGACAGGACACCCCCTTCTACAAATGCCACCTGATGATGGTGCCTCTGGTTGTCGTTAATGGAAGTCGGCGAGAAGAGGTGGATCCAAATTGAATGGAATCCAGCATGAAAGAAACGATAAAGATCCTTTCTGGTAGTTGGAGTTGTCCAGTCAATCAACTTTGAGCTTGGCGGGGTCTTTTTGAATTTCAGATGGCGCAATTTTGAAGCCAAGAAAGGAATCTGTGCTGCAGTGGAATTTGCACTTCTCTGTTTTGACATAAACTGGTCCTCTAAGAGCCTCTAGAGTACCTGACGCACATGCACTTTATGCTCCTCGGTAGAATGTACAAAGATCAAGATATTGTCCAGGTAGATGAAAATGAAAAGGTTGATAAAGTCCCTGAGCATGTTAATGACCAGGGCATGGAATACTGCTGGTGCATTGGCCAATATCGACCAGATAGTCATAGTGGCTAGACAGAGTCTTTCACCCCTCTCCCTCTTTAAATCTGATCAGGTGGTATCTGCCACGAAGATTCACCTTAGTGAATTAGGCGCCTTCAAAAGATCAAAAGCTGTAGACATTTTAAGAAAGGAATAATGGTTCCTTTCGGAATGGAGGAAGGGAGAAAGCATGGGACTTACTAAACACCATCTCGAGATCTATGTAGTTGTGGAGAACAGCAGAGAGATTGGCGAACTCTTCTAACACGCTAGTGACCAGTGGAGGGCAGAGGGCTGAACTCAGGAAAGAGACTAGGCAGACAGGGCCCCATCCAAGAACTGAGTTGTTACTCCAGTCAATTTTTAGGTAATTATGGGTTAGCCAGGGTTGTTCAAGGACCATTTGTGACCTTGAGGTGTATCGAGAAAGAAGATCTCTTATGAGTAATTAACGTTCTCAAGGTGATAGGAGCAGTTCGATGGGTAATTATTGGTAGAGTTGTCCCATTCAGGGCTTAAACCAATAATAAACTGTCCAGACACTGAGAGGAAATGCCTAGTTCATGGATTTTTGCAGCACTGAAGCACACAGGACTGATTGCAAAGAATGAGCATGACAGGAATGAGTGGATGGTCACTAAAGGACGCTTTACTTGTAACAGGCACTGGTCTGGGCCGACCACAGTAGAGGCAAGTCCCCATCATGAACCATGAAATTCAGGTTTGCTCGATCTGCATTGGTTCTGTTGGTAGGTTGGCTGATGTAGGAGGGTTGCAGGCTCTGAGCTGGGGTTGGCTGGGGTTGCGGCATCTCTATCTAAGGCATGAATCCACCCACAAGAGTCAGAGGAATTATTCAGAAAAGGATCGTACAAGGTCTGAATGTCCTACTGGGTAGTGGCCGCCAAGGTTCGGAACTCAATGACAGTCATAGGCAGATCTGGGATTTTGACAAAGCTCCAGTAGTTGCCTTGCCAGCTTCCTGCTTGAACGGGACAGGTTGAACGCCCTCCTGATCTCCTCCATCAATGTCTTGAAGGCAGAACAGCAAGGGTCATTGGGACAGGTCGAGGGACAGACAGGCTTGAAGCCAGGGAAAATAGACAATCCATAGATGAAGGCGAAAATCAAAGTCTAGTTCAGAGTTCTAGTTACTATTTACTAGTTGAGAGTCGTCATGCGATTATCCAGCAGCGAGAGCAGTCGAGTCCTAAAGTGGATATGAGTGTGTGTTACAGACTCTTAAACCAAATTTGAGAGTCGGGCGAGGGACGAGGAGAAGAAACTAATCCAAGGGACAAACAGGGTTGATAATGAATCAAGATCACTAGGGTTTCATGGACAGGAAATGTGAAGCACACGAGTGAGATACTGTGGCATCGAATGAATCTCTCTGTGTGCTTTTAAAGGTGAAATGTTGATTGCCTAAACAGGTACAGGTGTACGGGGGAGATTCGTTTGGTGTGCCAATCTCAAACTAAATATTTTCACTGGAATAGTTTAGTCCTTATGATTTCATATTTTTATTCTTTTTTTTCTACACAGAATAGACAACAGTTGTACGTTTGAAACCAATGAATACCCTCTTAAACATAATCCTTTACATGAACCCGGTAAGTCCTTAACTATCTTCTGATCCATGCTATGACCAATAATGATACACTGTTTTGATTTTACCCCTTTTATTCCCAATTTTATATTTCTATTGACAGACAATAGTGGAAATATCCAGTACTATTTATTACCATCAAGCTCCAACTGTCTCACTGAATACTTCAGCCTTAGCCAAGAAAATAAAGAAAACTTCACCAGAGCACTTTTACTATTTTGTAAGTCACTTTGTTTTATGTTAATTCACATACTGTAACTGGCTATTTTAATACCTATACCTACTTAACTATGAAGATAAGTCAAAAATTATCCGCACTCTGGCTGTAGAATTAATTTTTATTAACTTTTAGAAAATACAAATAACATTTCCGACATAATTGCCTTGCTTTCAATACACATTGTCTAACTGTCAACAAGCTTTCATATTTCCACTTAAAAAAAATGTTTTAGGATGAGTTGTTAGCCACGAATGCACCGCTGTCTTCACTTTTTCATCAGAAGTGAATCTTCGTCCTCGTAGGGGACCAAACAGGTGAAAGTCTGATGAAGCAAAATGACATGACTATAAGAAGAATATATATGAGGACTATCATTAACACCTCAAAACAAAGTTTTTGCCGAATGTCGACAGTGTTGGCAGAAGCGTGCGGACATGCATCCATTTGCAAGATCACAATGCCCTTAGATAGCAGTGCTCTGATTAAAGGTTTAAGTTCAGGCTTCAGCCCTTCTCACTGTAACGAACACTGTTGATTTTTCCACCTGATGGTTGACTTTTGAACTTTTTCTCAGCGATTGGCGATTAAGGATGTTTCCATACTCTGCTGCTGCAAACATCCTTTTTTTTGCCAGCACCGCAGTTTTAAAAAGAATTGATAACATATATATATAAAAATATATATATATATGTTTTTACTTACCATCATATATTAAGTGTATACAGTATAATAGGAAGTCTGTAGTCTGGACAATTTGTGTTTTACCCATTGACACAACATCAATACTGACCATTCACTAGAATTGTCTTGTTGATGTAATTTCTAAATGTGCCACAAAGTGGCACTGCATGCACAGATTCTGCTATCATTCTGGCACTCATGGAAGAAAACACAGCTTTGATTGTTTAATTGTAAAATTAAGATTGTTTGTGAACAGAGCACTGTACACTATTTAAATTTCTGAATTTACAATCATGGCATGGACTTATCAACTTATCCCTGTCAGAAATATAACATGAGCATCTGCATGCTTATATCAGAAATTAATCAATGACAGGGTTACGTGATGCAGCAAAACAGGAAGTCAATTGGAGTTGATAGTAATGTATGCATGCAGTACAACAGCATTTTGTCAATTCTGTAAATATCATCTTCATTCAGTAGATTAGGATACATGCATTTAATTCACTTATCATTATGTCATACAGTATGTTGTGGAACACTTCTGGGCCCTTGAGCAAGGCCATTAAACCTCAAATGCTCTGAACTTTTCATGAATTTTACAAGAGTTTCAGTAAGTTGTTGTGTGTCTGTGTCATGTTTTAGCTAGAGAACACAATGTTTCAACATCATCAATGGATTTGTTCAAAAAGCAAGCTGAGTGCCTGGGATTTCCTAAAATGTTCACTTTTTACAGTACAGTATCAGGTCAGTATGAGTGATGTATACCATACTTTATGCATAAAATAATTTTCTATCACTAAATGATAACAAAAACAGTAATATGTAAATGCCTAATAATACATTTCTCCATGCAGTTTATGAGATACAGCATTTTAGAAAATATCTAGCAAGTAAAATTTAACAAATCAGTGTTGTGCACTTTAAATGTGTGTAAATCTGTCTAATGCTGTTCACAATACAGCAAAAAATATATTAATTATATTATTTAAAACATCCTGATGCTACTTGTATTACACAAACACATATAATAATTGTGTATTTGTGTTTTTTGCAGAATTGTGCCAAGAGGATATAAAGGACACTGACAAAAAGCAAAACTAAAAACAGTTCTCATGACCACAATGGTTCACTGTGTGGTTAAGATGTTTTAGAAATAAAGAGCTCAACTGTGTGCAATCAGTTCCTTCAAACTAAGCTGAATTAAAACATTTACATTATTGAATTAACTTTAACAAATTCGAATTAACACCTTACCGTAACTGTCTGGTTAATTATTAAGTTAAAGAGCTCATTCACTATTAGATTATTTTAGACTAGCCAGTAATTTTTTTCTACTGAACCCTGGAGGTGGTAACTAATATCCATTAAATTGAAGTTTTTTTTGATAATTTGGTGCTACATTTTATATTAATTGTATGATATAATCACTCATTTACTCATAGTCTATTTCACTTAATCACAAGAGTATACCAGGAGACTTAGGTCACAAGGCAGGGTACATCCTGGACAGGTTGCCAATCCATCGCAGAGCACAGAGATGCTCATTTACATACTATGGGCAATTTGAGAACGCCTATTAACCTAATTTCCATGTCTTTGGACTGTGGGAGAACACCGGAGCCCCTGGAAGAAACCCACCAAGCATGGAGAGAACATGCAAACTCCATGCACATGGAGCAGAGATGGGAATCGAACCCAGACCCTGGAGGTGCAAGCCATGTCGCCCTTTTGTAGATTGTGTACTTTTTTAAATGAATTTTAAAAGTTTTAAGAGTTAAAACTCTTAAAATTACACCACTCCTGTGAAATCACCCTTATAAAAATTTATACCAGAGTACTGTTCAAATCTGAATTGCAGCTGCAAATGACAACCCAAAATCATTTTTATGCACTTCCGGTAACAGGTTGATAGGTTTTTTGTTTTATTTTAATACAAACAACCCATTCATAGGAATGTGTGTTGTGTCAGAACTTTAAAACAGAGAAATTTCTAAATTATTGCTGCATTTTATTAATTTATTTCAAGATTACATTCGATATGTTATGTATATGTCACCTACATTCCATCACATTAAACATTTATTTTGCTTCCTTAACAGAAACCAGTAACTCATGCAAAATGCTGCTACCCAAGTTCCACCAGAGCATATAACTATAAAATCTTGACCTTGGCTTCCAACTAGTTAGAGAACTGATTTCAGGGTGGTGTGTTTAGTTTATAGATGACAAAAAATGGTCCTAAATACATCTCTGACAAAGTAATGGGAAATAAACCTAGTTTACACTACTGTATATCTACACCGATCAGCCATACCATTATGACCATCCATCTAATATTGTGTTTCCTAACTGGGTGTTTTGACACATTTCTATCAGAACCAGCATTAACTTTTTCAACAATTTGAGCTACAGTAGCTCTTCTATTGAATCTGACTACACGGGCCATCCTTCACTCACCTTGACTTGGCACTTGGTTCACTTGTTTGGAGTACTTACGGTAGGTCCTAACCCCCGCAGACCAAAAACATCCCACACGATCTGCAGTTGTTTAAGTCACGGTAATCCTTTTTCTTGCCCATTTTTTCTGCTTTTAACACCTGACTAAATGTTCATTTGCTGTCTAATATATCCCACACACTTCCAGATGCCATTGTAATGAGAAATTGGGACAAGGGCTAAATTGCCCTTATAAATATATATATTAGCCTGTATAGTTATATAAGGCAATGAGATATGTATAATCACACTATCTGGTGGCACTGAGCTAGAGAGCATGTTACTGTACCTAGCTGAGTAAGAGCTTCCTTTTGTGGTTTGTTCCTCTAAAGGTTTCTTGCTTATGCCACCTCAGGGGAATTTCCTTGACATTGTCATCTTCTGCAACAAAAAATTATCATTTTCAGATATACATTTGAAATGAATATGTTTTTATTATTTTAAACATTTAAACTGATCAATTTCAAATGGAAACTATATTTGTGCAGTTCTGCTTTGTGACCATGTGCATGGTTAAAAGAGTTAGTAAAATGATGTTAATTAGTAAACAAAATTGAGTTCACAGATATTTTTGTCTTTTTTTAATTTGTAAAGCATTCTGAAATGTGTGGTAAATAAAATGTACTATACTTCTCTAACATAGCTCTGTGTAAAGCTTCTTTGTGATCATGTGCACAGTTTAGAGTTATAGAAGTAAGGTAACTTGGTACATTGTAGTAAAAGCAAGTTCATTAAGCAAAAATCCACAAAAACTTTTTTTTTTTTGTCTTTTTATATTTCTTATTTTATTTCTAAAGCATTGTGAAACGCCTGGTGTATAAAGCATCCCCTATTAATAAACTTTGCATTGCCTTGCCTGTTTATCTTTTAATAATAATAATAATAATAATAAATAATAATAATAATGTGTACACTTCTGAAAGTTTGACCCTATACATTGCACTTCTAGGACGTCAGGGCAGGTGAAAAGGGAGGAGCTTGTATGTTAAACAGTAAGCGAATTCCAAGCAGAAGGGAAAGGATGTTGTATAAAAACTTCTCCCACCCACGTCGTCACCACCATCATTATGAACATCATCTTCCATGTCACAATGCTTAGAGTCGACAACTTCTCACGTTTGGTGATGAGAGAGAACTGCTCGGAGTTTTGAGGCACAATGACCAGATGTGACCCAGTGCTCGGGGAAGTTTCGCTTTGAGGAGCGCACTTTAACGCGTGAAGGTACCGAGCACAGGGCACCTGTCCGGGCTGGGATGAGATGCCTTGAGAGATTTTTCATTCTCACAGGTCTGCTGTGTGGAGGGCTCGTGATCTTCACCTCCTGGCACGCCACGAGAGAAGGTACAGTAGGCGCGCGCAACTTCTGCTACTCGTTCACTTTTTTGCTGTTACACTTCAAAAGGAGGCACGCGCGGGTTAATCGCTACAATGTCGCTCCATCTGTTTTCTAAACAACAACAAAAAGAACTTCTTAAGAGATCTTTAGTCATACGTCACAGAATGACCTCGTGGCTGTTTGGAAGGGATTTAATAGGTGATACTGTGGATGATAGATCTCTCCAGTCCTGGGGCGTCCTGCAGTCCCACACGTTTCTAGAGATTGGGATGGAAAAAAGTAAAAGATTGCCCAACTCAGTTAAAGTGAGCCACAGCTTTCTGTCCATGGACAAATTATTCTTACAGTTTAAAAAAAAATAAAAAACACTCATTTCCTGAATTGTATCTGGTGGCACTGGTTTGATATACTGTATATTGCCAGACATGACATACTGTACTGTGTAGTAGGCTACTGTGTGTGTGTGCGTGTGTGTGTTTTGTTGTTGTTTTTTTCACTTTGTTCAAGATGTATCAAACTGTGAAAGGAAGTGTCTCTCATATCACTCATGAAATCTATAAACGTTAGACTACCATTTCATTAGAGGCTGTCTGAAGCACTGAAGCTCTAGCTTCAAAGAGAATGTACTGTATATTGTAGGTGCGTCTGGCAACACTGCAACCTTTGAACCATATTGTAAGAACTTTATCTGAGACCTGATTAAAATTAAAACGGCAATAGTGTACATAACCAAACCTATTATACTGTACAACAGGCTACCTATTTGAGTAATTAGTATTAGTCATTCCAATAGTGTTGATTATTCAGTATAACGGCACTATAGAAATTTCACAGTTTGTATCACTTCAGTTTATCCCATTTGGAAGGTGTCAGAAAGAGTGTGTGCTATGGCATAGTAGTATGCAACGCTTTATCCAGCTTTGGGAACCGTTTCCTTTTAAGCAGCAAATGTAGCTCAGTAATAATGCTGTGGTAGCTCAGGAGGTTAGAGTGCTGAGTTACGTTCAAGCCCCAACTACACCAGTTTCCCGTTGTATCCACCAGTGAGCAAGGCTCCGAACTTTCTCGGTTAAGGGGCGCTGTTTCACGGCGGACCCTGCACTCTGACCCAAGTTATGAAGTAAGGATTTTACTGTGCATTAGTGTGTGTGTGTGTGTGTGTGTGTGTGTGTGTGTAACAAATAAAGATCTGGGTTAAAAACGTAAGCAACATTTCTTCAACCACAACGTTTGCGCCTGAAACTTCTGTGGTTTGCTATTAATAGAACCATTATATATAAATCATTTGTACAATTGTAACTGTGCTGTTGTGGTTTGCGAGTGTGACATTACCTAAATATCAGCCCTGCTAGAAAAAACGATAGTATTTATTGGCTGTTGACTGAAAGGAAGCTGTTCTACAACTGAATTACAGCTAGACAAGTTGACACAATATTCGTACATGAATTCAGCCATATCATAAGAAAGCTGGAAAATGGCTTTCCCTTTGACTAGCCCACTGGTGCACTATAGGATCTGTAATAGTCCAGAACCCTGGTCAGTGCACTAGATGGACAACACCTTCAACACACTAGAAAGTGTATAATTGACACCAGCACGATAACGACATGATTATGACATTATCACCATCGCTTTGATAATGTTGTTTTATAGTGTTGATGTCATAAATGTGCGAAGGCACTCTTGTTCTTTTAAAGTCTATTTATTTATTTATTTATTTATTTATTTATTACAAAAACTCATGACAATCAGCACACAGGTCGGAATCTGCTGCCATTAGTAATGAGTCTGTGCTTGGGCCCGCTCATTGTTGCTTGAAATTATCTTATTAAAAAATAGAAACCTAAACTTGTATGACCCCCAACTGTCCTTACTGTAGCCTAAGAATCCTGGCCTTATGCTTCACAAGCGGTAATCTTTGAGCCCTCTTATCAGCTCGAACCAGTCATCCCATTCTTCTCTGACCTCGTACATCCTGCAGATCCTTTGCAAACTCTAGCACATTTTGTGTTTAAAAATTCCCAGCAGATATTTTCGAGTATTTCAACTGACACCCGATTGGAATATTTGGATAATGACATGAGCGGGCAGGTGTACAAGTGTTCCCAATAATGAGAACAACGAGGGTCAGTATTAGGTACAATAACCTGTGTAGCACACTGCGCTAATGATAATTATTTAGTGTTGTGAGAAGTGTAGTGCACGAGACGTGATATCCAGTAACATGTGTATTGTCCAGCAGTCATGCTTCTATACAAACACCCAGGTAAAACACACCTCCAAAAAAATCTATTTGCAAATCTCGAATGTCATTGTTTGCATAGGCTGCTCGTTTCATTCTTCACAGCAGCATACAAACATTGTGAGTATAGGATCATACCCTAACATAAAACGCAGGCTGTGATATAAATTGAAGATTTTTAAGCAGGGAATTGCGCTTTATGGAATGTTTCTCACAGACTTTAGATAGAAGTTACAGAAGAAGTTGTTCCCTTGAAAAGTTTCACACGAGTATACGCATGTAAGCGGAGAGGCCTGCGACAAACGCATCCACTCATTAGACCAACAATTACAAGTTCTTCATGCAGCAATTTCAAAATTGCAGATGTCTTGCTTTGCAACTCTGAAACATACATCATTTGTGGACAAGGCGCTGAGCCCACCAGCAAACCGCAAGACAATTGTCTGACGAAAGCTGTGACATCATTTACCAACATAAAAAAACTGACCAAATGTAATTATGGCGGTCTGTGAAATATTTACGCCCCACTGAAATGAGGAATCTAGTTTCACCTATTTGATCTCCTGAAAGAAGAAAATGGATGATTGGAGTAGGTTTTTTTCTGAAAGCTGCTCAAATCTGCTCTTTAGCTCTACTGCATACAAATAACAGTATATGTAAGCTTGCTGTATACGCCTCCATCAGTCAGATGTTTGGATAAACCTGCTTATAAAACACTTACTTGTTATATTCTGCTTAATTAACTTTATGACGAGTTTAATAGAGGAGTTTTATAGAGGATTCTCTAAAATAAGCCTTATTTAAAGCAAAAACTATTTATCGGGTAAAAAAAATCAACAGGGTGTGCTATTCTATGAGGATTTATTTAAGTCAAACCGGGACTTGTGATGAAATTGCTGGTGAAAGAAGGTATAAAACCAGTTTACATTTACAAAAGCCGCAGTAAAACATTTGAACGGTGCTAACTTTTTTTAAATGAGGTTGTACAGTATGTCCGTGAATGACGATCTCGAGAATGCCATGGTGGCTCAGAGCACAGTTCCCATAAATGTTGAGCAAGTGGAGCGTCTGTTTCTTGAAAATCAACGATAACATGTGGCCAAATTGCGTAAGAGATGAATCTGTCTGTGGGAACTGTATATACACTTATTTACCACTTACAGATTATAGGTGGAAGATACCGCCACATCCTGACCTCACTCCAAGCCATTTCTACATGTTCTACATGCTATTAAAGGAGCTCCTTGGAGGCCAGCGTTTCATTAGTGAAGCAGGCAGTCCAATTATGGCTTAGGCATTTTTTTTTATTAAGAAACCGTTCTACCTTGAGGGTATCCCTTCACTAATGAAACACTGGGATAAGTGCAGTAGTGTTGCTGGGGATTTTATAGAGAAATAAAGGGAGTTTTTACTTCCATAACTGCGTTTTACTTTCATGACTGTATTTTTACTTTCATAACTGCCTTTTGTCATACGCCTATTATATAATATTCAGTCTAGGGTGTACAGTGTCCTGCATTACGTTATGGCTGATTCATGCAGTGTTGGTGTGTTAGTCTTCAGAAAGAAGAAGTCTAACTTAAAGGCTAACGACAATAAGAGGGAAGTGGTAACTCTCGCAACAGTTAACATAAGGAAGTTTAAATCATAGGAAATATTCTCCAGTATGGATATTAAACTCTGACTCATCCAACTCTAAATCATCCGACTCTGTCATGGTCCCTGAGTCCTGGCAAACAGATGAAAAATAAAAAATCCTTTAAGACATTTCAACATTTCAATAATTTCATGAAATCAGCATGGAATTTCTCTTTAAAATGTCATGTCCGACTAACAGTCCGTCTGCGTAGCAATGTTTAAATCCTTGCTCTTTTTTTCACAAAGGGAATATCATGGCGTAAGTAAGTTGTTTCAACAGAAAAGCGTTTTCCTTACCGCCATGGAGTTAGTAGTCAAAAGAAAAGGGAAGGAAATTATATAGGTAGAGTATAACCTGTCAATCATAGCAACGCTAACCAATCATGTCCATGAGTGAGCTCATGTATGCAGAAGAGGGTGGAGAGTGCTTTCCTACTTTCATGTGTGTTATTCTGCCACAATGTTGCAGCAAGGTTGTAAAGCCATATTTGTAGAAAAAAATATATATCATAAAATTATTTTTCAAAATTATAATGTCATTCTTACTCTGGTTTCCTCCCACAGTCCAAAGACATGTACTGTAGGTAAGGTTAACTGACGTTCCCAAATTGCCCGTAGGGTCCAAATGAGTGTGTGTGTGTGTGTATATGTGTGTGTGCCCTGCGATTGGATTGGCACCCTGTCCAGGGTGTACCCTGCCTTGTGCCCTAAGTCTTCTGGGATAGGATCCAGATCCCCGTGACCCTGAAGACAGGATAAAGCGGTACAAAAGATGAGTGAGTGAGTGAGTGAGTGATAATGTCATTCCAACTTTACTGAGAACTCCGTACTATGTTTTTATAGCTGCTAGTAAAATGCTATAAAAACTATCTGTCACTTCTTTGTTCTTGACCCGCCTTTGTGAATTAAATGAACACTGCTGTTTTTTATCTGATCTTTGTCTATGTCCACAAGTGGCATATTAGGCAATGCATGATGTCACAGCATGTGAACTGTCAGTTATCCTGCTAAGTAATGAGCATTTTTAGAAGAAAACATTTTCTGATAAAGTCATGATAATTGACATTTTACAATCCGGGAATTTTTCTTCCAATAGATCATACAAAAAAGTAATTGTACTTAGTGTTTTAATACAGGTTTCAGAAGTGTAACAGTGCAGTATATTTATTATTTTATGAATGTCAACAGAAAAGGATTTTTCAAGCGTGGTCTAAATAATAAACACATACCTTTAAAATGAGTTTTAAAATTAACCCTTAAAACTTATGTGGCACAGATCTGTGTGTGTGTGTGTGTGTGTGTGTGTGTGTGTGTGTGTGTGTGTGTATGATACAGTGACGATAAAAATATATCTATGTGCTCATATGGAAGCCAAACTTGGGTTTTTGTATATGTCAGGTAGAATGGAAAATATCGTTATGTTTATAACGTGTAAATGTTACCACTATCGGAATATTGGAATGACGTAGAACTCTCAAAATGAGCAAATTAGCTCATATTTTTATTAAGATTTTCTTATAGAAACAGCCGAAAACAACTGTAAAAACACCTGATCATGTGTATCTTTGCTATTTCTTCGCTTATGTGACCTTTTTTTTTGTTGCATTTTTTGCTCAATTATAATTGTGTAGTTGGTTAAAATGAACCAAACGTCAGTTCATCATTTTGCCTATTTTGTGCTGAAAAAAGTCACAGTACTGAACCATACTGTATGTTCAGCTAAGAAAAATAAATAATTTACATTATACACTTACACTATACAAGACAAATGTTTCTGTTTATAATTATCAATGGTGCCAATATTTTTGAAGAGTTTTTACGATAGTTTTGAAAAATGTACTGTATACTGGGAGAATTGAAACCAGGGTGACTTTTAAAGCTACAGCACAGACCTGCCAGGACCTGCAGGATTTGTTAATGAATTTGGGTGGAATTTGCCTAAACAAATTCAAGACTGGCGCTGAAACCTCCTTCACGTCTCTGGAGGGAAACGTGTGTTAGCTTTCGCTAATCCTGTTTGGTAGCTTTTATATAATGGTGATTATTATGTTCCAGGGTGTACAGTCGTGTGTAAAAGTTAGTGCCCTTTCTTTTAATTCTATGGTTTTTTTGTGTAAAAACATAATAGAAATCATCAAATCATAGTGAATCTTAGTATTAGATACTCCCATTATTTATCTAACAAAAATGGGAGTAATACTAAGTTCCCCTTATTGTGGAAAAGAAAATTACGGCCAGGTGCTGCTAATCATCAGCCCTGGATCAACAGCAGGCCTTTATAAAAGCTAAAGTTTTGGCAGTTTGCTGGTCTGAAGCATCCAGGTGTATCAACATAAGGCCAATAGGGAAAAAGATAAGCAATGGTCTTGGCAATGGAAGAAATAGTGGTTGCACATCAATCTAAAAAAAAAAAAACATTTCAAACAAAGTTTTTAAGACAGTTGCCGATCTTCCCAGAAATGATCTCTTCAGTCTAAAGTTCTCTGTGTTCTCACACAGGAGCATGACTGAGGTTCGCAAAACTGCATCTGAACAGACCACAGGACTTCTGGAACAATGTCCTGTGGACAAATGAGTCCAAAGTGGAGTTGTCTACCATGTTTGGCCGAAAATAAGCAACATTTTAGCGAAAAAAGACTCACTGTCAGAAAGGGGTGATGCTTTGGGCTTGTTTTGCTGTGGCACATTTTTCCTTTTTTACATAAAAACACATACTGTAGTATTAAAAAAAAGGGGGCACTAACTTTTACATATAACTGTATAAAAACAGTACTGAGACTAAGGACATTTCACTTCCTAACTCATATAGGTGGGCTTTTCAGACGTAACAAAAAAACATGCGTCTCTCTTCTCGTTTTAAGATATAGGTGCGTCTCCCGAGCAATTCCACAATGTTTACTGGAGGCTGCTAAGAGCTGAGCAACGTGGAGAGGAATTATCATACAAACTGTTTCAAATGCTGGAGAAACTCAAGAACCTAAACAACACTACAGCTAACCTGACTATCAGCAACTCCTTAAAGAACTCCTCGGTTAGCTTCTTGAGCAACTCTTCGGGTAAGTAAGAGCGTGTACTGTACGATCTCTCAGAACATTCGAACCCTCACCCTCTCTCACCCTCTCTCACTCTCTGTGTCTCTTTCCCTTCTAGCTAGACAGCTTTCACTCCCACTACCCTACGCTCTCCTGTACCTGCCGCACCTCAAAGAAAACCGCGACAGCCTGCAGCCTAGAGTTCACCTTGGACATGGGCGCAGCCAGGGTCAGTTTCTGTCTCAAGTTGTGCTTTTTCTATCTTTGTCTATAAGGATTTAAAAATAAGTAAATAAATAAATCGAATGCATAGAATGAGAAACTTTCATCGAACCTGTGCATCAGCAATGGAAAGGCTGGAAGTTTGGACAGAGATCGATAAGATTAAATAAGATTCTGGCTAAAATCTCAGACTGCTAACGATGCTCGTCTATATGCTTCCAACAAAGCATGACTCGTGTCAGAGCTTAAAATACTGTAGCGGTGATGGCAAAATATAAACTAAAACCTAGTCGGTAAACAGAAAAATATTTTTTTATCCTCAAACATGAAGATCGTTTGTGTTTAAGCATTCCCAGTTTATGACATTCATGAGCAGAATGCCTATCGTTAGAGGATTTTCATCAAATACTGAATAATCTTAATGACTTTACTGATCCTAAGGTCGGAGGTTCAAGCCCTAGCACCGGCTAAGCTGCCACTGATGAGCCGCTGCGCAGGCCATTGAGCCCTTAATCCTATATTCTCAATGAATGCTGTATCCTGCTGACCCTGTGTCAGACCCCAGCTTGCTAACTGGAATTATATGAAAAATAGAAATCAGTTTTACTAAATTAATCATCATCCTTTTAAAAGTCCATCAGAAATCCCACACATGCTTTAGTTACAGGCAGCTGATGTCAGTTCCTGATCACAAACGAGCACTAGGATAAGCTTATAACGATTCAGGATTTGATCCGGAGGTTGATCCGTTGCCGTGACAACATCTCACCCTTCCACAAACCTGGGTCGAGGGAAAAAGTAGCCAAACTGATATGGCAAGGATGATCCAGCGATCCCTGATTCGATCCTACGCACCTCCTACCCTCTGTATAGAGTTTCTCTTTGGGACCACAAGTTATAGCACCCTTCTCATGGTCAATTTACTGTAGTTTCCTGGAGGCACTACTGTAAGTTGTCTATAAATGACTGCCAGCTCAGTGCACGTGATAGTTATGTCTTACATAAATAAAGTATTGCTGTATAAATGTTTAATATGGCATAAACTGTATTTGGGGGGTATGTTCAAAATCCACATAAAAAAACGAATTGGCAGAAATATCAACTTTGTCTAGGGTGGTTTTGTGTAGTCGGTGGCATGCAAATATTGGCTTATGATGCACCAGAAAGGTTTCTGTGAACTCTTTTCTACCACACGTATTTGACTACAGTCCACATTAACCTGACTTTATCCCATAGTGTGCTACTCGTCACATGGTTTATTATCTCATTATATGAGATTATATAATATCATTCTAACATTTAACCCTACTCAAACAGCCTTTAAATCTGTGTTTCCATTGCTCATAGCTCCGGTGCTTTAATATGAGCTGTCAAGCTGTGAAGAACACAATCTAATGCACCCTTGTCCTCTTTGTGTCTGTGTGTGTGTTTATGTGTGTGTGTTTTAACGTCCCCTTAGTGTCCTTAGTATTAGGGGTCCCTACAGTGCGCAGACAGAAACAGAGTTATCTTGTCAACACGGTGAACTCTCTCCTTTTCGACCTCACACCCAAACAGAAGGAGGACATCCTCATCGTCGTCTTTGTCGCAGAGGTAACTGATGGTTGATTAGTGGAGCCATGGACAATTTTTTTTTTTTTTTTTATGACACAAATAATCATTTTCACAAAGTCTGCTGCTTTTGAATCTTTTTGTCAGATGTTACTGTAGTATACTGAAGTATAATTAGTATTAAAGGCTTTTATTAACAATTGCATTAAGTTTATGCAAAGAGTCAATATTTGCGTCATGCCAACAGTAAAGCATCCTGGGACTATTCATGTGTGTAGTTGAACACAGCCATAAATAAAGAATGGTACAAAAACATAACTTCTCCCAACCATCCAAGAATGGTTTGGTGACGAACTATGTTTTTGATGGAGCTCCTCGCCATAAGGCAAAAGTGATTACTAAGTGACTTGGGAAACAAAACATAGAAATATCAGGTCCGTGGCCAGGAAACTGCATAAACTTGATGTAATTGTCAATAAAAGTTTTTGACACGTATAGAATACTTGTAATTATACATCAGTATACCATCAGTGTAACATCTGACGAAAAAGATCTTGAAACACTAAAGCAGCGGACTTATTATAATAAAGTAATATCTGTGTCATTCTCAAAACGTTTGGTCACGGCTGTATGCGGAGTGTTGGAACTTAAACTGCTCAGTAAGTGAGCTACAGTCTCCAAACATCATTTGAAGAGTTGAACGTGCCGAACCTGCCGAACTTCTCGAACATGCGGAAGTCGAAGAACTTGCATAGCGATAATATTTTCAACCACACTTCTTTTTATGCTCTTAAGGAACATGTACTAAAAATGTCATTTAAAAAGAAAGGAACAACAATCATTCTGTTTCAGTCACTCAGTAAATATTGAAACTGATGTTTTATTTAGAACAGGTTTTGCATTGTGGATGTTTTACATCTCCGGCTTGTGTAAACTGTGTATACGTGTTACACAGTGTTGGAACCTACAGTAGCCTAGTAGTAGTAGTAGTATTTTATTACATTATGTGTCAGTTTACAGTAGTTGGACGTGATCTCTATTTTCCCCCCTTTTATCTCACTTTTCTAATTTCTGGTGTTTTTTTCTCTCTCTCTCTCTTTACAGACAGATACTGCATTTGTAACCAGTGTAGCAAAAAGCATTGAAGAGAAGTAAGTATGGTTTTCTATATATTATACTGTAATTTCCCAACAGTCGAGTGTACTGAAGGGGCTGGGCTGGTGTTTAATTTGCAGAAACACTCGCTCAGGCTTGTACTGTTTGCCACAAACAGGATTTTGTCAAGCACAGGATGTTAAAACCCACAAAAAAATGCCAGTTCATCTAGCAGTTATTATCTAAAAGGGCAGCATTTCCTATCACACCAGACACACTGACTCATTATTTAAGGATATGAAACATACCGAGGGTTGGAGGACCATCGTATATAAAATATTTAGCACTTATTATGAATTAAATAGACTTTTGTGTCATACATACAGTACAGTATGTCCCATCCCCTGCCTTAGCGTGCCTGTACTGGAATAAAACATTAAAACCCAAAACACCAGACTCAGCATTGTGTCGTTTCCCCCAGTACCGCCGGGGCAGCTCTCAGCCCTCGGGGCATGCCTACACAGGGCCTGGGGGGGGCATTTCGTCTGTTAGAGGCGAATCCTTTGGGTTGTGGGGTGGGGCCTGCATGAATCAGACTTGTCAGTTTGTCTGGTGCATTCCATGAGCGCTCGGTCTGATTGCGATCTGAGGAATTTGGAAGCCGGATCAACAACCTGCTGGGCCACAGACAGGCTGGCCTTCAGTCCCCACAGACATGAGCAACCTGTGGGTGTCCACGGGCTTGTCAGCAGTTTATGTAATGGTTTATTAACTGATAATGTTTTCCAATTGTCCTGGCAGTGATGTTAGTGTTGTGGCTGAATGGGGTATCCAATTATCATGTCTACTTTATTGTATTATTTGAATAAGACAATAAAAAAAAAATCTGTTATAATTGATGCACTTTTGGTATCGGGATGTTTATGGCAGGTAGAATTACTTTGATAAAATGAGAGTGGATCATCACTGACTACACGACACTGAGATGAACAAAACCAAATCAAAAATGCTTCCAAAATATTTCTCAATATAATAAATAAAATACTTGATATAAATAAATACATCCTTAAAATGCTCATACTGCTCATGTTATTATCACTCTGGTTTGTTGCTTGATTGGTTCATCCATCAGTCAGTTGATTTGTTGGTAGGTTTGTAGGTTGTTTGTTTGGCGTGTTGATGTCGGTTGGCTGGTTGGTGTGTTTGTTGGTTGGTTTATTGTTTGCTTGCTTGGTTTTAGAGTTGATCAGCCAATTGGTTGGTTGTTTGGTTTGTTAGGATTTATTTTGTATGTTTCTTGGTTGGTTTGTTGTTTGATTTTTTGGTTTGTTGATTGTTTTAACTATTTGTTTGTTTATCAGTGTGTAAGTTGTTTGGTTGTTCACCAGTCTCAGCGGAGCTTTGTGATTGTACGTACCTTCACACAATCTCATTTTGAAAAAAATAAATAAATAAATAAAAAG
Organism: Clarias gariepinus; assembly: GCF_024256425.1. NCBI lineage: Eukaryota > Metazoa > Chordata > Actinopteri > Siluriformes > Clariidae > Clarias > Clarias gariepinus. The sequence goes on along the minus strand of NC_071109.1, from coordinate 5,477,636 downwards.
TTAAAGTACAATCACTTTAAAGTAATGATCTGTGAATTTGCTTGTGCCAGAATGCCAGCCAGACTTTCTGCTTTGAGTTTATCAGGAACAGCAGCATTGCTGAGATATTTTTAACATGTGCACCATGTATTGTTTAACATTTCTTGTTGGCCCAGTTTCCTGGTGAATGATTCGAGACTGGCACTCATCATGTTCCATGCACAATGTGTAGAATTCTTCCTTTAGCCCTCATGAGTGTCACTTTTTAACCACAGCGGTTCTGTGGCTTCTCAGTTACAAATGTCCGTACCTGATACCGGCTCGAACCTGCACCCCACACACACACACACACACACACACACACACACACACAGACATGCTACAAAATCAGTGCAGCAAAATAGTTTCTGGACAGCATTCCACTGACGGGCAGGGCGATACACTGGTAAAACATCAGTAATCGTATTGCTAAATACTGTATTACGCCTTATTATAGTGTTTACTGTATCCATAGTGTTTCATTTATTGTATAGTAAATGAACTTGCATTGTGTGCGTGTCTGTGTGAAGTTTTCCAGATGACGTGAAGTCTGGATTGGTGGAAGTGATCTCGCCTTCACCCTACTTCTATCCCAACCTGTCTAACCTGAAGGAAACGTTTGGTGACACAAAAGAGCGAGTGAAGTATGAGCTCATACTTTGTCCTTTTGTTGTTTTCTGACCTAATGTAATGTCTATATATGGAACAGCATATATTAATTTATCGATTTATACTATGTGTGTATTTTAGGTGGAGGACCAAACAAAACCTGGACTACAGTTACCTCATGCTGTACGCTCAAGACAAGGGGACATACTACGTCCAGGTGATGATACCATACGGACCTCGCACGCCGGGTGTCACATAACATGCAGGCGGGAGGGGGGGGAGGGATGGGGGGGGGTGTATAGAACACTCCTGTAGGTTTAACTAGCAGGGTGTGTGCTGTGTCACCTTAGTGAGTGTGTAAGTATCAGTGTATGTATGTTGAGTATAAAATACAACACACTGTATGAAATATAAAATATTTCAAACGCATACTTTTCTCCTCTCCACCCTTCTCTCCTCTCTTCTCTTACTGCCTTTTCTTGCTTTTCTTATCTTCGTCCTTTTTGTCATATTTGTCTCCTCCTTTCCAGACTTTTTTTTCTTTTCATCTCATTTTATTTTCTTTTCAAGATTTTTTTTTTCTCTTCTCTTCTCTTCTCTTCTCTTCTCTTTGCATATTTTTTTTCTTTTCTTGATTCTTCTAGAGATGTTTTCTCTTCTTTCCTCTTCACATATTCTTCCCTTCTCTTTATACACCTTTTTGCTTTTCTTTTCAGAGCCCCTTGTTTCATAGCTTTCTCTCCTCCCCGCTCATTTTCTTCTTATTTCTTCTCCTTTCTATGCCTTTTTTCTTCTCTTCTCTTTGCACACGTTTTCTCTTCTTTTCCTTTTTTTCTCTTCTCCTCTTAAACCAATTCTTCCCTTCTTGTCTCTTTTTCTTTGTCTTTTCTTGCTTTTCTTCTTAGTTTGTGTTTAATACTTTTGTCTACTCTCAGCTTCTCTCCTTCAGTCATTTTTGTCTCATTTTCTCTTTTCGGTGTCCTCTCTTTTCTCTCTTCTCTTCGCACCTTTTCTCTCCTTTCAGTTTTTTGATTTTTTTTTCTTCTCATACTTTTCTCTTATATTTTCTCGTCTTGTCTAATACATTTCTTGCCTTTCTTCACTTCACCTTTTCATATTTCTCTCTCCTCTCAGCTCCTCTCTTTCAATAATTCTCTTCTCATTTTTATGTCCTTTCATTCATTGTGTGTGTGTGTGTGTGTGTGTGTGTGTGTGTGTGTGTGTGTGTGTGTGTGTGTGTGTGTGTGTGTTACAGCTGGAGGATGACATTGTGGCCAAGTCAGGATACAGTGAGACTATAAAGGAGCACATCATTACCTTGAACACTGAGACATGGCTGTTCCTGGAGTTCTCACAGCTGGGCTTCATAGGTACATCTCTCCTCTCCTCTTTTTCTCATCTCCTCTCTTCTTATCTCCTCTCCTCTCTTCTTATCTCCTCATCTCTCCTTTCCTCTTGTCTTCTATTTATCTCTTCCTACCTTTTCTTGCATATCTTATCCTTGTACCTTTTCTCTTCTCTTCTCTCCTTATCTCTTCTATTCTTATCTCTATCTTTGCCTTCCTCTTTTTCTCTCTTTTTTTCTTCTCTTCTGTTTCTTTCACTTCTATTTTCTCTTCCTCTCTTCTCTTATCTCCTCTCTTCTTCTTTCCTTTTTTCTTCTCTCCTCTCTTCTGTCATCTTTTTTCTACTTTTTTCTTTGTTTCTCTTTTTTCTTCCCTTTATTTCTCTTCTCTCTTCTCTTCTTCTTATTACATTTCTTCTATAATTTCTTTTCTTCGTTCTTTCTGTTTTTTCCCCTATTCCCATATTTCTCTATCTCTTCTTTTCTCTTCTACTTTTCACTAATTTGTTCTTGTCTCCTCCATGATTTCTCTTCTTTCTCATACTTTTTATGATCTCGTCCTTTCTCAGTTGTCTTCTCTTCTCTTCTCTTCTCATGCGAGTACTCTTCTGGATCTTCCACCTTTCCATCATTTTTTCCTCTCTACTTTGGTTCTTTGGTCTCTTCTCTTCCATTCTCTTCTCACATTTCTTCCTGTTGTGTCAGATCTTTTCAGGTTTGCGTTCCAACCCGAATGCCGTTAGTAGTCACGACACCAGGCTGGTAGATTTCGACCTAGTTTAAACAAAGCAGTAAACATATCTGATACGATGGGAGAAACTCTTTTCTTTTACAAACAGAACCTGAGAACATGAACACACACATACAAACACAAACACGCGCGCACACACACACAGAGAGTGATTGGAACAGAGACACAATCCTGGTTTCGAGGTTTATTCACAAACCCATGTGCAGTTCCACCGTGTGTATCGACACCACCAGCGTTCTGAAACGGATACGCGCGATATGAATCAAGCATAAACAGTCCGACGCGCCCTGACACACAATACACTTTCCCTTCCTTTACAGGGAAGCTTTTCCGAACTTCGGACCTGCCCACTATTGTGGAGTTCTTTTTGATGTTTCACAAGGATAAACCCATCGACTGGCTGCTGGATCACATCCTGTGGGTCAAAGCGTGTAACCCTGAGAGGGACAGTGTAAGACATTTTAACATTTTCTTGTTTCAGTTCAGAGGTTAAAAGAGACGACTGTTTTCACTCACAAATCATTAAACCACTGCATGATATTTAGTTACTTTTTAGTTAGGACCAACTAACCAGCTAGCCTGCGCAGACAACCGCTAGTTAGCAAAACATTAAATCAGGAAGTAGCTAAAAGAGAGGAATCTTAGCATCAGGATGATGAGTGTGTACAGGATTTTTGAGATTTGTTCTGTGCAAACTGACCTTTTGTGCCTCAGAGGTCGTGCAAACTTAATTTAACTTAATTAATCTGCATAAATGATAAGGATGTGAATTGCCAGGCATGTGATATTACAACGATACCCAGGTGCCGGTTCTAGTTCTATAGCGATTCTAAAGTATCACAATCTTAGAAATATCTAAATTCAATATTTATTTATTTATTTAGATTTTATTACAGTTCTAAAAAAACACCAAATAATTAGCTCCTACCACACAGTGCTGCCTTCCAGCATGTGAATGGCTTAGAGTGTGCCACCTGTTGGAATTTAAAGGAACTGCAATATATTACCAGCACAAATATAAACTTATTTACATTTGTAAAAATAATCATTAAAAAATCAAAAATAGGGGATTCTGGATTCTGGATTTTGTAGTCAGTGTGGTGATACATGAATTGCAACACAGAAGAATTACTAAATTGTTTTTTTTTTTTTACATCTTTAATAAATAAAATAAATTATTGCAAAAATTCTGTTGTTTTGAGGTCGTATTTGTGACTTATTTGTGGCTCAGACAGTTAAGGCTTTGGGTTACTGGGTTACTGTTAAGCCCTTGAGTAAGGCATGAACCCTATCTGCTCTAGGGGGCGCTCTATTCTGGCGACCCTGCACACTGACCCAAGCTTCCCAACTGAAATATATGAGAAAATCTTTGGTACAAAGATACATTTATTTCGTCAAACATCATTTTATCATCAAAGTCAATCCGTCGTTCAAGAACAAAATTGTGTTTTGATCGGACCTGATAATTTCAGCGTCCTACAATGTTAATGATCCTGCTGCTAAAGCGACCACTAGGAGTAAAGATTTCAGGTCGCTGGAAAAGTCGGCAGAGTTGGCAGATATTATGAAAATCTTGCCAGTCTCCAGTATATAATGCGCTATAATGTATGTTAGAAACAGGTCAGAGACTAATGTTCGTCCTTCCAGATATACTTTATTGCTGCTTACTTGTTATCATGAAGGGTGCCAATAATTCTGCAGTTGGCTATACAGTAAGTCTGGATTAAAATAACATTTTGATGTTAATAAAAAAACTACAAACATTTATAACTATAAAGGTCTCTGTGCATGAAGCTGCTGTGAGAATGAGACGTGTGTATGTCTGAGATTCAACAAACTATATTAAACAATGGCTTTGCTTCTGCTTTACAGAAACACTGCAACGCCGAGAAGGCGAAGCTGAAGCGCACTATCAAGCCCTCCCTGTTTCAGCATGTTGGGGTGCACTCCTCTCTGGCCGGCAAAATACAGAATCTGAAAGTGAGGCTTCTTCTCTGATCACACGTTTCCCTGCACTTTATGGTTGAGTCATTTTTAAGGAGTCATAGTCATATGTTATGCACTCTCAGTGCACTCTCCATAACAATGTATATAACCTTCTCAAACAATGATATCATAACCATGGGATGCAATACATCTCTGGAAAAAAAAAATAAGTGAGCAGTTCATTTTACTCCAGAAAACTTTAGGAATGTCATCAGGAAGGAGATGGAGGGTCACAAACCATGATGCAAAGCTGAGCTGTTTGCTTTTGTGCCAAAAAAAAAAAAAAAGTATAAAGTTACCCGACAGCAATGTGGAAAAGCCAAATACTGATTTTTTAATGTTATTTAGCCAAAAGATTACTCAGATACATTTTGTTTTCTCTCTGCAAATACTGCATGATTGGGTTATTTTGATGTGTTGTGATGATGTCATTTCTTTTACATATACACCCTAAATAAAAAAAAGTTATATTTTTCAATTTAGGAGGAAAATTGTCAAGTGTTCACAAAAAAAAATACAAAACTGGTTATCTTCTTAACAAATGCACCTGTAAGAAAAAAAAAATTGGGAAACTGATTATTTTGCAGCGTCTCTTATTTTTTTCCAGAGCTGTATCTGTCCTCATTGCATCCACCTATAATCATTCACACTCATTGTACGTAACCCCATTTATTTGTAAATAATTCTTTCTTTCTGAATTTCGTTGCCTTGTACCATAACGGGTGGCACGGTGACTTAGCAGTTAGCACTGACAACTTGCACCTCCAGGGTTCGATTCCCGGCTAGGTGCGTTGAGTTTGCATGTTCTCCCCATGGGCTTCTTAGTGGCTTTCCTTCCGGTAATCTGTAATCTGTAAATCCAAAGACATGCAGATTAGGCTAATTGGCGGTCTCAAATTGTGCGTAGTCTATGTGTGTGTGTATACATTAACAGCCCGTCCAGGGTGTACCCTGCCTTGTGCCCAAAGTCTTTTGGGATAGGCTCCAGGCCCCCTTCCCGTGACCCTGTATACAGGATAAAGCGGTATAGACTAGGAGATAAGATAACACGTGCAATGACAATTAAATCTAATCTAATGTTAACTTGGAAATAATATTCAGTAATTACGAATCAGTTAGTCGATCTCACCCTGTACGTGTGTGTGTGGTGTTTTTCAGGATAAAGACTTCGGGAAGCAGGTCCTGCATAAAGCCCACCATAACCCGCCGGCCGAGCTGAGCACCAGCCTGAAGCACTATCAGAGCCATACACTGGACAGGGCTTATCGAGGTGAAGACTTCCTGTGGGCTTTCTCACCCAACAAAGGAGATTACATTCTTATCAGGTTCAACACACCTCAAACTATTAAAAGGTGAGAGCACCACGTGAGCGCATTCAAGTCTAGTAAAGGAGGTGCGGCTTTTGTGCCTGTTACTACATTCAAGCAGTCTTGGCCTTTGTCAATGGCAGCACACGAAAATAGAAGTGACCTTTGTGCCTGACAGTCGCAGTAAAAGAGAGATGTGGCCTTTGTCTGAGTCAGAACAGTGAAGGAGGAGTGGCCATTGTCCGAGTCAGTATGGTAAAGGAGGCGTGGCCTTTGTCCATGTCAGTGGCTGATGTTTTTATCGGTATGGTTCTTGTCATTTTAAGATTAGTAAAAAGTCCTTAATATTCTTAAACAGGCTTAAAAAGAGCTCAGTGAGGCTGTTATGGCTCGTTCTCTTTTTTTTTACACTCATTTACATTTTTGCAAACCTGCATGATATTGACGTCTTCTAAGATTTAAGACCTTCTTAAAACCAAGGGTGCTTCAATCGATCGGCCGCTGATCAAATTCAGCCGATAATCAGTTCATTTTTGTCAATCGGTTGTCACATAAACCGATACTGTCGCCATGGCGCCAAATACACGAGTCGACAGCCATATCAGCATGCCGTCACCAGTCTGGGTATGTTACCAAGTCTCTTTAAAAGACGTCACATTTGAAATATGCAAAGTTTTGCCAAAGCAAAACAACGTGAGGGAACGTCCGCCATAAGCTTTAACACAACAAACCTCATTCGCCACTTAAGAACAACCAGCATGAATAATTTGAGTATGAAAAGCTATGTTTTTTTAGGCAGCAGCTACATCTTGTACGTCAAATCTCACTCAAGCACCTAGAGTAGGAGTCCTCAAAAAGCTTGAACCTGACTCTGCTGAGAGTAGGGTGTTTTCACACTAGGGCTACCGGCATCATTTTAGAGAACACTTTGACCCCCAAAATCATGTATTAGGTTTATTTTGATCAGTGAGAACACAATCGTTCCAGACTCGGATCGAATCAGATATGGACTGATATGTCGTCAGTGCCCCGTCTGTCTCCTCCGAAATCTCATCCCCGACCAACCTTACTCTCGACATTTTTTCCCAAAATATTGATAATATTAGACTTCAATGAACTTCTTCATTCTCTTCTTTTCTTCTGTGTTTAATGGTGGCTCACAAACCAAATAGGTTTACACTGCCATCGGCTGTATCGGAGGGTGTAAATGCACAGGTATACCCGAGTATGAGGCACAAAAATAACAATGTGAACTCTGGCCAATGAAGTAGAGGTGAGTTCTCGAGCGCGGTACAAATTAATCGTGCCTGCTGTGAAAATGCCGTAAAAAGGCTAAAACCATTATTGCATAAATAATAATAAAGACAAAAATAAAAGCCATTCCTAGCTGTGATTGAGGCGACCCCGGGGTGACCTTACCGCTCTGTGCATGCGGGCAGACAGTGAGCTACTATTCAGCACGGCTATACACATTCTGGACGATAAGAGGAACAGACTGTTTCTTAAAAACGCAGAAATTTTGATATTTATAAAAAATTTCTGACCTCGCTGCTTATTAATTAGTAGCCATGATCGGCTCACCAAATACAAAGTTATTTAAAAACAATTGGTGCAGAATGTCACTGACGCAGCCTTGTTCCGAGTGCTGCATGTTATAATGAGTAAGCATCACAAGGTAGACGGATTTTAGATAAGCGTTCGCGTGTGTGTGTGTGTGTGTGTGTGTGTGCACCACTTGAAGCTAGTTAATTACGAAATGGAAAAGTTTTGCTCTTTAGTTGAGCACAGGATACTGTATCGGTTTCAGTTTCTTTATAATCTACATGAAATAGTAAGATAATGGAATATGTTGCAAATGTTGCCTTCCAATAAATAAAAGTTTTACATTTATGATGCTTTCTCAGATCTTAGAGTAGTTTTACTGATATAAATACTACATAAATAAATGTAATTAATACACAATAAATAGAGCACTTTAAATGTCAGATCCCAATAATGCAAGAATCCACGATCAGCCCCCAGCATTGCGTCCAGCATATTGTAAAGTCATGTCTAAGCAAAGCGTCTTCCGATTCAGACCGCGCATTAAGCACATTTGAGTTGACCTCTCTTCTAGAAACCACATGACGAAAGTGAGGACGAGCAATGAAACAATGACAGAGGAAACGCTTCAGCATTTAAGTCAGATGTTTTCGAAGCAGTTCTTTCTTTATTTAAAACTCTAAAACCGTATTTCTTCCGAAAGGTGTGTCCCAACAGCGCTGGATCCGTGTCCCAAATAGCGACAAACCGTAAAGAGTAAACCTAGCAACTTTGTAGATTTACTTCTCCGGACTCCCTTGAGTTATTTACCGAAGCGAGTGTGTGTGTGTGTGTGTGTGTGTGTGTTTTACAGTAAACCAGAGATCAGACTGTTCTTTTGACATTTCAACTGAAAGCAAGAGGAAACAAGTGCTAAAGGGGCGTCCCATGGGTAGTGTTTCTCTTAGTGCAGATCGTAATCACAATCACTGAGTAGTGAACGTATTAAACAGTGACATCCGTGAGGACAGGACGTGCACTGCTAGCAACAGCAGAAATCAGTGTGGGTTTCTCAAAGGATGTTTCTGGCGTTCGGAATTTTGCCTACAAGCACTTACGCATACAAATGTATTAATTGACATTGTGATACACTGCGGCACTCCGATGTACACAAATGTTGTAGTATTAAAGAAAAAATCTATATTTTATAGCTTTTGCATGTTAACGAATAGCCAATTAATTTGGGCCAACTCTGATTTAAAAAGCCAAACATGAGATGCAAGTCAATTAATTTGTAGCTACACTCAAAAATGTATTATATGTAGTTTCTTGTAGCTTTTTATTTCTTGTTATTATGTCTATCTTACTACAATAAGTGAAGTTTGTTCTGCAAATCTACCTAATTCTATTTAATAGGTTAATGAAATATGAGTTAACGATTTATTTTTGTTCCACTCACACATGCTGCTTGGCCAAAACCAATTGCTCGTTCTAAGGTTTCATTCAGTCACCTTTAGCTTTGATGACGGTCCACAATGTGGTGGCCAGTTCATGTATGAAAATGATTCCACATCCTATAATAACCTGGTTATTCAGTACATTCAGGTCGTCAGCTGTGACTACATTTTATTGCCAATTAACATTACTCAGTCTGGACTTGGCCAATTGATGAGGCTTGTGTACAGCTGCCACTTGTATACGCGCGATCGCTCTGAAATAGGATCTGGACTCATCAGACCACATGGCCTTTTTTCATCACTCTAGAGTCTGTGCTTCCTAGCGAACTGTTTCTCTGAGTCTCACTAACAAGTGGTTTTCTTATGGAAACACACCTGTTTAGTAACAATCCTGTGAGTGTGTGTGTGTGTGTGTGTGTGTGTGGAAATGCTCGTACTTTCATTATTAAACACAGCTCTGGTTTTTACTGTTGCTTTTTTTCTATGCAACATTATTAAATGTGTAAGTCACCCAAGTTGACGGTTCAACACTATCCGTCCAGGTTTTGATAATTTTTCAAAGGTTTCTAAATTTACTTTTAGTAACTTAACATCTCCTTAGTTGTTTTCTTTGCTTAATGGAGCCCAATAATTTAACCCATCTGAAATGTTGACTGATGTTTTTTTGTTTTTTTTTGCCAGGCAGTGTATTTTTCGTGAGTGGAAACTCTGTCTTTTAAAAATGGTAATACGTAAATCATGAGATTTACAACCTAAAAGTCACATTATGTTAAAATCATATGACAGTAATGAAATTAGCATAAACATTTCTGCTATTTGAGGATAAAAGCTTTTTCATTGTTAATTGTGTTTAAGCTAAAAACAATGGAAGACTGGCGGGAAATTCTTGTTTAACATTCCCAAAGGAACGTTTTAAAAAGGGAACGTAGTTTAGCAGCTAATACAATTTATAGCTGCAGAAGTATAAATGTACCTTTGTTCTCGAAAGTCCCTTACACCTACAGTATAGCCTGAACTACTACTGTGAAATTTCTAGCAAAATTCTAGCTAATTATTGTCAGCTATCTCGTACTTAACATGAAATTACACTTGTAACAGATCACTGCAACACAAGTACTATATGAATTCATTTATAAAGCATACATTCATTAATAAACATGGTTTCTTTTAAATAACATTACAGTGTTATGGTTATCGTTATTGAACATTATATTATTTCATATTAAACATTGTATGTTAGGTGTTTAAATGATAAACTCGACACTAACCTGTCACATTGTGTGTAGATTATATCTTTTTCTAAATGTAGGATGCTATATTTAAGGACACCTTTATTTTAAAGGAAGTGGCAGGTGTGTCTTTGTTCTGGTTTGGTTTTTGCTCTTTCCCTTTCTCTTGTGCCATGCATGGTGTTCCACAAAATGAGGAAATAAGCTAAACGAATTGCCAGTAAAATGCTGTGTCTTTAAATAGTATGCTTTGTGCTGTAGCATGACACAAGAAATTCAGTGGATCTCATTCTCAAAAGCATTTCTTCTGTTGCAAAATGTTAGGACTTTTTTATTATTATTATTATTATAAAACATATTGATACTTTTACCATGAAGTGATATCTCAACCGTTTGGAAGAGGCATTTACTGGGATCATAAAAACGGGAAATAAATAAACATTGATTGTTTTTATTATTGCCCTGTTGATTTTTTTTACTTAGTAAGGATGCTAGTAAATGTAATGTGGCCTATAAATAAGAAGAAAATACATATAATAATAAGACATATGAATACATATAACATATTTATAGCTATTCAGTAGTTAGTATTTCATTAATTAGAACTCGCCTATATTCACCATGATGTGTTGTCATGATTTTAGCAGTGTAAATGTACACTGCTGAACAGTGTACAATCAGCGATTAGGTTGTTGAGATGAAACAGGGCGTTTAGCAGCTGTTCTTGTTTGCACGGTCACGCAGCTTTTTCAGTTCTATGAGTTATTTGCAACTTTTTTAATAATCGGTCTTATCTCTGATGTGTTTAGCAGTTATGACTTGTTGGCTTCAAGGACTTTACTTGCACGTTGTTACTGCAGAATTTAACCCCTAAGGTATTTTTGTCACTTTTAATTAATACTAATACTGTTTTGTGTGTGTGCGTGTGTGTCTAGGTACCTCTTCAGAAGTGGAAATATCGAAGTGAATGGAGATAAGTTTTACAACACCACCGTGGAGGTGCTTTCCAGTGATGTAGGTACCGTTCCACTCACACACGCGATCTGGCATCCCAGATCAACCATGTTCTATGTGTGTGTGTATGTTTTAAATCTAGGTCGGGCCCAAATTTCTCTTTGACCTTATGAGATACCCCCCCCCCCCCCCCCCCACACACACACACAAGAAAACCTGCCTATTTGTTTATTTGTTTATTTGTATGTTAAAAAAAGTACTTTACAAAAGTAATAATTTATTACTTAATTTATTGATGATTGTTATCATAATTCCTAATTTATTAATGATAAGGTTAGGTAAGACCTTTAAGTGTAGTGTATTATTCATTAGGCTCATTAATAATTTTGTCAATAGACGGTCTCCATAAGGACATTAAGCCTTGCGTGTGTGTGGGTGTGTGTGTGTGTGTGCGAGTGTGAGAGTGTGCGTGTAAGTGAGAGTGGGTTAGTGTGTTGACTTGCTACACTCGAGTGCAATTTCCTCCCACACAGAGAGAGACACAAACACACAGCACAGACAGCGTGTCTGTGGTTTCAGGACACTTCCTGTTGTAATTCTAGGTTTACTGAAAGATGTGATCATTTATACAGTACTTTCAGTTGCCGTCCAGACTTAAAGGTGTGTGTGTGTGTGGGTGTGTGTGTGTGTGTATCTGTGTGTTTCAGATCTCTGTAAGGGAGCGTGTGGAACAGGGACAGCTTCCATGTTGCAAACTTTCTGATGATGGCTTCATCATAATAGGTATCGTCATTTGTTTTACATTTGCTTCAGGTCACTCTTTTTCTAGTTTAATTCCAGGTGTCATTTGCATGATAAAAGGATTTAAATGGCTCCTTTATGACGAGGCCAGGAGGCTAAATGTGAGCCTTACCGTAGTTTCCACACTATAGACCTACACTCACATAAATATGTTTAAGGGGAAAAAATAATCCGTTATGAAAAGTGAACTCATTTTTAACATTTAAAATGTATTTAATGTTTGTTACAATTTACACAGTTCGCTTGTTTTTTTAATCAAAGGTAAGCATTTACATTTATGGCATACATTTAAGTCTTGACCTTGGAACTACTTAAACTTTTGCTTGCTTCTTCAAGAATTCCGCTGATTTTTTTATCCTTTCGCCATATCCATGATGCAAGTTATGTTACTAAAATACAAAGTATCATAGTACACTATGATTATTAATCACAAATTTGTCATCATGGAAATGATTTATTAAAATTAACCCTTTAACAATCTGCTCAATTTCTTGGTAAAACTCAATCACTGTAATCGAAAAATCCTCTCAAACCTAATCTGAATAAGCCATCTCTACCATTTGGTTGAGCTCTGCTAGACAAATCTACTGCATGACTCTGTGTCCTTAAATATTATCCCTTTTTGGATGGTTCGTTGAATGACATGAGAAATACAGTGGATATAATACCACAGAACATTTTTTGATGTTCCACCACACATAAAGTCCATTTGACTTATTGTGTTTTTTGTTGTTGTTGTTGTTGTTGTTGTTTTTGTATTTGATGCTAGGGAATTTCAATTTGAAATGGTGTTAAACTGTCTCATGCTGCTTGTTCAAAGGTGTCCTAAATTAGTGTTCAATTGGTTGAATTGCTACGATACTACTGCTTTGTTGTGATCTGTTCTGTGTGGTTTAGTTTGCTGTTTGCTAATTATTTTTACAATATGTTTTTGTTAATAACTGTTATCATATGTGTTTACTCCATGCCCTTGATTTACAGTGCATACCATAGCACCTAGTCTTATTGGTATTCGATATAAGGTTATCAATACTTTTACCATGAAGTGACATCTCAACCATTTGGAAGAGACTATTATTATTATTATTATTATTATTATTATTATTATTTGGAAGGGTTTTTTTTTATTACTGCCCCAAAGAAATAAAAAAATGCATTGCCTTTTTTATGATGTTAAAAGGTTAATAAACACGTAATACAAGTTCCTATCTGAGAGCTAACAGATCCTGTACAGTTACAACGCTTTAATTCCAGGAACAGTTCCATCACTGACAACATAGCATGCACTGAAGGCTTGGCATACACCTGAAACAAAACATCTATAAATATTTTAAGAGCATAACCATAAGCTCACTGTACGTTTCTGCCCATTGCCATAAATATCACAGTGCTGACCACAATTTGCATGAGAAAATAACAGCTGTGTTTGTTTATGGGTACGATGATTACTGAAGCGTGTCATTTAAATTTACACACCTGGGTTCACCTTTTTACATTTATCGTATATAGCATAAAATAAGCAGGTCATCAGCAGAATGTGCAGAACAGGATAATGGTATTAAATGTGACAGTGAGAACGCATCAGTCTCGTTTCTGCAGTCGTGTCCACAGTTACACCAACAGCTCCACTCCACTCAACAGCTACATAGAGCAATACAAAGACCATTTATTTTTAAAAATGCACTTGTGAAACTATTATTATTCACCGTCTGTTTGCGAACTAAGCCACCTGTGATTTGTGTATAGTACACATTTACAGTACTTACTCAAAGCCATCTTGATATTTTATAAAAAAGCTTTCTGCAAAATAAAGCCAAATACAAAACCAATGACAAGAACTTTTCTAAGTCCGAATTCTTTCAAATCAATGACAATCTTGTAACAAATCTTAAAGGAAAGTACTACGTAGACTGACTAGGTCGATTGGTCTCTTAGGGCGTTTTCATATTAGGGCCCCCGGGGATCGTTTCTGAAAACGGTGTCCCCGAGTCCGCTGGAAAGAGTGGTCTCAAGAACGATACACTGTACTCGGGCATGGATCTAATCAGACTAATCACATTGTGTTTTGTATTATATATAAGCGACTTTGGCAGACCAAAGAATGATTTTTTAAAGAGGATGATGAGTTTTCAACAATGGCTGTATCCCATTGATGGATGGTTATTTTGGCTTCTAGACTACAGATTGTCCCAGATGTATGAGGGGGTTATGTCTCATTCTGTGTTAAAATATTAAGATTCAATTATTTGTCACATGTCCTTTACAGCACAGTGAAATAATTTTTTCGCAGTTAGAAAACTGGCCAGAGTGCAGGGTCAGCCTGGATACAGGACTCCTGGAGCAGATAGGGTTAAGAGCCTTGCTTAAAACATCAACAGTGGCAGTTCAGTGGTGCTGGGGCTTAAATCCAAGACCTGCTGGTCAGTAACCCAGAGCTTTAAGCATTTGAATCGCCACTGTGCCCAAAACGTTTACCTTTAGAGATGCCGGGGATTGAACCAATGACCTCATGTATACATGTTAATTACTTTACATCTAACCCACTGAACATAATAGCTTAGCCTAGACTACCTTGATTGCACTCAGAGAACTTATCTTATAATTAGTGTCTAATAACACTTTTTTACAAAAAGTAAAAAAAAAAATCATTAATTATTAATTAATTAATAATTCTAACCATTCTAAGATCAGGAGCATGTGTATATCTGTCAGTACAGGCAGAAATTGCTTAGCCCCGTAACCAGTGCTTGTGCCTATAATTCATTACGACAATATATACATTGGCTATTAATTATACCTACACTTCCCAGATCTATGAATGTTAAAAAATCACAGAAATAATTATGATTAATACTATTTTCGAGACTCATAATACTACTGCGAAGAAGAAGAACGATGACAAGTGACACAACAGCTGTGAATTTTAACCCTTGCTGAAGTGTTTCATGCACCTGCTTTCAGTGTTTGCATTTATTATTTACGTACTTTATAAATAACCAGATGATAAGAACAATTTTATGCAAATACGTTTAGTGCAGTTTTCAAGTTTCTTGTGAAACCAAGTGTTTCAGACAAAAGTTCAAAGTTTCTAAGGAAGACGGTGGATCTAAGATTGGGCGGTCTATTTGCAAACTGAAGCAACCTATGCTATTAGGTTACTCCGGGCTTGGGACAAGCACTAAATCTAAACAGCTGCTAATACATTCGAGCAGTTGAAGGGTTAAGGGCTTTGCTCAAGTATACAACACTCAAACCCCCGAGTTATCAATCAGCAACGCAGACTCAGCCCACTGAGCCACCACACCCCCTCCACTGGTTTAATGTATTTATTGCTATTCAGTTTAGTGTACCTCTTATACACAAGAGTAATGGAAGTAAAGGCTACTGGTTTTCCTTTTTCACTAAGGGGTAGAAAGTGCTTGGACCCATAATCGCTTCTGCCAATTATTTAGAATCATACTAGTAATTGTTAATTAGACAGGTATGGAATTATGACCAAACCTGTTCATTTTGAATTCAGGTGTCCCTTATCCTCAGTGAAGGCCAATCTTAATGCTTCAGCATACCAAGACATCTCGGACAATGCCATACTTCCAACTTTGTGGGAACAGTTTGGGTAGGACCTTTTTCTGTTCCAACATGACTGTAGCCCCGGTGCACAAATCAGTGACTGTGTCATGGTTTGATGAATTTGGTGTGGAAGAACTTGACTAGGATGAACTGGAACGGAGGCAGGCCTTCTCATTCTCCTCCAACATTCGCACCTGACCTCATAAATGCTCTACAGAATGAATAGCGCGAATTTCCTCAGAAACACTCCAAAATCTTGTGGACAGCCTTCCCAGAAGAGTGGAAGCTGTTATAGCTACAAAAGGGGGACAGACTTCATATTGAAGTATATGGATAAATACTTATTTCCTTATAGTGTATATACTGTGTGTGTGTGTGTGTGTGTGTGTGTGTGTGTGTGTGGTGGGGGGCATATCTGTAGCTGGTGCACATGTTACTGCTACATCCTGTATCCTGTTTTTCGCCCAGTCTGAACAATCTAGTAATGAAAGTGTAAATCTAGAAAGTAGAATAACCTAACCCTTATTCTGTGCCGGTTTTGACCATACCGTGTGCGTCAGCTTGCTTAAAAACAATGCAAATCAAACGGGAATCAAAATGTTCACTTTTTATTAAGTTTATCAAATTAAATTACACTGAATTTTATTTACTTCAATTCAACTGAAGCATGTGCATTAAGATTTGTTATTATATAAAAGGTTTTCTAAGTGTCGCTTGTTGTTTCAGTATGTTTTACGTCTTTGTGTGTGTGTGTGTTTGTGCGCTTGCAGGCTCTTTTATAAACGGATTAGCAGAGGGACCAATTGTCGGAGAGCTACGTGACCTTGAAGCCATGCGTCTCTTTGTCCATTCCGCTTCAGACTCCTGGGTCGCCCTGAGCGAAGTGAGTGATCTGCAGTAAATTAGTCGCCTTCACACCGTGACAAAGACCATGAAGTTCTCACTACTGCGTCCTCAAAAATATAGAAGCGGCAACTAAGTCAAAAACGGGAAAATGTGCATTTATCGAGCTCATACTACTTTGTAGCCACGTTCATGTCAGGTTCTCAATGCGTCTATCATCTTTTCATTCATTTCCGATCACACACACAATTATGTGCTCACCAGGTCCAAACTCGAGTTATTAAAGATGGCACTGCACTCTTACCAGGTGCTTATCACACACTCATCGTGTCCACTTAATGGAATTGGATCCAGTGGTGTTTTTTTGGCTGCTCCTGTCGAGGGGTCGCACTACTGTACGTGACATAGACGCATAAACCAAAGAAACATGATACGAACTTAATGCAGTCTTCTACAACATAGCATGGACCTAATGTGGTCATAGAGAATGGCGTTGATGTAGCAACAACAAAGTTACGTGCCGATGACGACTCGCTTAGAACGACATGCAATGTTTCCCGTCTGCGCCATGCTTGTAGTACGTCAATGAACTCACTAAGAGGTATTTTACACCGTTAACTGGTCAACGCCATCGTTAAATACGTCCTTATTAAGTTCTTCCTGCATTTTGCTTTAACCCCGTCCTCATCAGGCTAAGCGTGGAAGCTCCAAGTCAACAGAGAGGATACCACATCCTTGAACTAATGACATGGGTCCTTACACTAAATCCACCATCTGGAAGAGAATATTCTACATTTTAAATACATAATCTATATAAAAAGATTTCTTTACGTAAACAAATTCTAAAAGTATTTATGGCGCTATAGCATCGCAGTGGGTTACATACACTACTGTACACTAATGCGACATATGCGATAGAGCACGTATCTAAGGTTATCAATATCCTTTGACATACGTAGTAGTCTGATGAGTCAAATCCAGCGAGTATCCTGAGTTCACTTCAGGGTTCAGGGGTCTTTCTCACTGATTCGTATACGGGAAAGTGACGATGACCGGGAACGCGTATAAAAAATAAAAAAACAAATGTGATTAGAAATACAATAAAGCACAAACTGAATCTGTCTGAGAGTGTATACAGGTGAACATTCCACTTTACCCTTATTTCCTCATTACCTGTACAGATGTATTTTATGAGCATCATCACATAGTTGGCCACCAGAGCAATAAGCCAGTCAAGGATATGAGTTACAGTGACGCAGTCATGACGTGAGGAGGAGGAGGAGGAGGAAAACCCTTAGAGAAAACCCTTAGTCGCTGTAACGCACATCCCTTTAGTAGGTCTCGTAAATCATTTACAAAATGGTCTATGTATGTGTCTGTCTCATACTCTCTGTTTCTCTCTGTTAGTCTATCTGTCTGTCTTTTTGTATCCCTCTCCCTCTCTTCTCTCTCTCTCTCTCTCGCTCTCTTTCTGTAGTATGTATCCTTTTGTCCTTTTCTCTCTCTATCTCTCTCATTCTCACTTTTAATATCAATCTGTCTATCTATCTATCTATCTGTCTGTCTGTCTCTCTCTCTCTCTCTCTCTCTCTCTGTTCAAATTTAAAGTGTGCTTTATTGGTGTGACTGCATTAACAATGTTGCCAAAGCAAATTAAAATAACAAGCGATATACACAGATTATCATTAGCAAATTATAAGAAATAAAAATAGAATTCTGATTTTTATTTCTAAATAACAACAAAACCAGTCCAATAAATAGACATAGTAGTATAGAAAGATGCAGTATAGATACAAATTACACAGCAATAAGTAATATTAGAACAGACAGTGTTAGGATTAGATTAGATTAGATTAGATTAGATTAGATTAGAGGTGATCCGTGGTCCTCATACGGTGAAGCGTGGATACCACACCTCCATCACGTTTGATGAGTTTCCGCTCCGTCTTCAGAGAGGAGACGTTTGGGACGAACCCTGTGAATTCACGGAAATTCCCGTCTAATTCCGTGGTGTTTCAGATCAGACTCTGTTTCTGCTTGCTGTAGCTCACAGTGTGTACAGAGTCTCTGTTTAGGGGGATTATAGGTTTTTGTGTGTGTTTCATTTTCTGTCTCTAAACTGTGATCCCTCACTCTGTGTTAAATTAGAATTATTCTCTCTCTCTCCCTGTCTGTCTCTCTGTCTGTCTGTCTCTCAGCTTGTCGTTTCATTACATTTTATTAACATAAAAAGGTCCGAACTTCTGTCCCAAAACATTTCCTTTGCTCGAAACCTTTAAGAAAATATCATGCATTATTCTCAACTTTCCACACAAAAATGAAAACAGATTTTTATTTAAATTCTCAATCAACTAATTTAAGGTAATTGAATTAAAATAATAACTCGATATAATATCAGTCTCTCTCTCTTTCTCCTTCTCTCTCTCGTGCTCTTCATTTTTTTCTTCGACAGATCTTCATTCAAGTGTGATTCAAGAGGACCAAATGAAGAAAAAACTCGCAGTCTCTTTCTGAGCAGCAGCGCCCCCGGTGGTCAAAAAAAGTTTGGCAACGAGCACATCGCAACCTTACTAACCTTTCTACTTTTTTGAAGTTTGGTTTGCTGCAGTGTGTGTGTGTGCGTGTGTGTGTGTGTGTGTGTGTTAAAACCAGCACAACAACGTAAGCTGAGAATTACTTCATGTATGTCTCAGCGGATTTGTCTCAAATTCGTAATTAGCGTAGGAACTTGGCGTAAACACTGTTGAACACTCCTACATTTGCACAAGAAGAGGGAAAAAAAGTGACATATGTTCTGTATTTTGGCAGATATTAATGGACCTATTTTAGAATGATTCTGAGTCATTACATCACAGTTCTTACCGTGTTCACTTACCCCAAATACATCACCCAGGGGTAATCTTCATTGTTTTTTTCTTTCTTTCCAAATGACATATGTCCAAATCTGCATTCAATTCAATGATGCGTCCTTGTTTACATGCCGTATGCGTGCAGCACACTCCAGTTTAACCTCATATGCATGTAATTTCCATGAAACGCCCTACCTTAAACAGGAGTCGCGACGGCGGGATCCCAGAAATGAAGTGAACATGACAGAAGTCAGTATGGTACTTTATAGAAATTTATGGAATTAACTATTTAAATGACATACATGTCACATCAACTGTTTCTTTTTTAAATTGAAGAGTTTTTTTTAATGCCATTTTTGTCATAAATTTTTTTTTGTTTAGATTTTTTGTTTGTTTTTTCTAGAAAGGATTTAAATGTATAAAGTATATACACCAATTAGCCATAACATTATAAATGAGCCTTGGGAGTCCATAATGCTTCACCAGCTCACTGGTATATCATTGATGTTATATTGAATTAATGTTATTCAGTTCACCTGGCGATGGTCTAAGTGTTATGGCTGATTGGTGTATAGCCGGGTTTTTATTCCTATTAAAACAGGAATAGGTCAGATTTAATTTTAGTGTTATTTATTCATATAGGTGAGTCCAGTTTCTGTCCTAAATAAATAAACATATCTTGTATTTGTTTAAACAAATTGCTGAAAGAAATGAAACACTGGCAAGCAAACTACACTGCAAAAAATCTTAGCATCTTAGAATATTAGCAAGTGAAATATTTTTGAATCTAGCCAAATCTACTTATATTTCTATAGTTTATCATTTATCTATCTATAAAGTTTACAACAAACCAAATATAGGACTATTAAGATTTAGTTTCTAATCAAATTATAGTAAAATTGTAAGTGAACTTTTCTTGTTCTGATCATAGATCATTTTGGCTCTTTCAAGAAATAAATTCCAAAAACTAGCAAAAATATCTGCTAATAGAGCAAGACATTTTAAAGATAGCATATTTTTTACTTGCTATAATTTTTTGCCGTCTAGCACTTTGAATAAAATTTTGATTGTGATTTTTTTTTATTTATGAAATGTTCGTTGCCCATGTGGATAATAAATGGAGAAATAATTAACTTTACAATGTTTACATAAATTACACTTTGGCACAGTTCTCATGTCTGTAATTCTTGACTTAGTTAATGTTATTTATTACTGTTATAGTTATACTTTACATAGTGCTGGTGCTAAAAAGTGTCTCACTTAGGTGAAAAAGTGAATTTTTTGATAGGATCATATAACACTATTATTCATAATACTTATTGCTTCTTATCTCCTGATCCATACTTTGTTTTTTTGTAAATATTTAATAATAAAACATATTTAATAATATAAACATTTATATTTTTATCAGATTTAAAGAAACACCTTTTATGTAGTGTCTGTAACTTTTGTTTATGGACACTACAGATTTGGGGGGAAAGAGTCCTTAATTTTGCTTTAACTAGAAGCCTACTCTAATTTTAGTATCAATACTTATGAAGAAATATTAATAATTTGCATTTTAAATGATTATAATTTCAAGCAAGACAGTATAACACTAAAATTTATATTTTAGGGCACATATAAAATCATCTCTCCAAAACGTCTAAAGTTAGCAACATAAAATTTTTAAAGAAGCGATATTGGTTATTTTTATGTTGAATAAACTTCAAAAGTAGCTTCTTTGCTACACACATTTTCGATAGTCTATCTATACCATGAAAATATTTAATCAGCACTAATATATACTTTGTTTTGGCTGTACAGAAATCAGACATATTTATTTTGATTGATTTTCTCAGGCATATTTGGTCGCTTGTAACATTGTGGACATTCTTCCTGGCTGTATTATTATTATTATTATTATGGATTTTTTTTTTATTTTATATTAAACATTAAATTGTACATTTCCGTAAAGATTTTAAACTACAAAATGAACTGCAATTATCAATCTTATTCAAACGATGCATCTTGACAGATTATAAAAGGTGATAACGAGTGTCCAAATGGTCTTAAAATAGGCTTAATAATCTTATATTTTTTTGGTTGTCGTGATGATGATAATAATAATAATAATAATAATAATAATAATAAAATATATACTGTCTATACAGTATATATTTGAACAAATCCAAGACATATTCACCCGGGAAATCACTTTTTTGCAATGATATTTATTGCAAAATCCCCAAAATTATAAGTAAAATATTCTTGAATGTAACTTAACACACACACACACATACACACACTCACACACTATGGCCAATTTATTTATAATTTTATAAAGTAAGATAATAAAAATAAAACAAATATATATTATATAAGACATCAAATAAAACAAATATAAAATTATTAAGACAAATGTTACTAAAGTTGCAAGCAAAAAAATGTCTTGTTTAGTTGGCAGCTCATTTTACTAGTTTTTTTATTTTTTTATTTTATAATTTCTAAATTATGAAAGAGCTCCTGTTTTGTTTTGTAAATATTATTTTTGTCTAAGATTTAACTTGCTAATCTCTTTGTGTTCGTACTCCTGAGACCGTGTGTATTCTGTTATGGTTTAAAAGAAGTCTAAATGTAGAGTTAGGTCCCTAACGACCGAACCAGGCACGAGAAGAGGAAGAAACGAGAAGAGAAAAAAGATAGAGTAAATCCAGATACTGAGAACATCAACATACCATCAACAGGCTGCAGAGAATTAGAATTCGACTCTTTTGTCCATTTGCATTGTATCTTTTAAAAGCTGATTTCTAGTCATTTGCATGTCACGAATGGTAAACATCCCTTCACCCGTAAAGCCCAAGCTTTTACCAACAAGGTTTCTGAAGTGTTCCTACAGAAATTCTCGCATTTCAAAAAAGCTGCAAAACACCAGCTATCATAATCCTCTATACTGTAATACTCTTATAGATCAACTGAGGATATAGGAAATATCCTTGATTTTCACATTCTCAGTTTTTCTAATAAGAGAACTGTTCTGTGAAACGGCTTTTGATTGTGCAGACTACCAGGACACAGTTATGAGTATGTTGGTCAAGAAGTGCAAAACAAAATAACAATCAAAAATCTGAAAACAAAATAAAGCCAAACACAAAATAACGAATTCAAAAACAAATTAACTGTAAACAAAAACATTTAAATGCCACATGGCTGCAGTACTGCTTGTATGTCTTAAGTGACGGATGTCTCTTCCAATCAGCAATAAGAATTTCATTGGCAAACTATACCGACCTTTTCCAGTTTGACTGAATCGTCGTTTTTTTTCCCACATTTGCTATTCTGTTTTAGGCTATGTCTTGTGTTGTTTTCGGTTTTGTTATTTTGTTTTACACTTCTCGTTTACTGTATATAAAAGTAAAAACACCTTTTATTTCTCAATATAATCTCCTGCTACACTATTGCATTTATCCCAGTGTTTCACTAGTGCTTGGACACCATCAAGGTAGAACGTTTTTTTTTTTTTTTATGATTGTTTATTTATTGAAGAACAAAGCCAGCTTACCTAGCTAGCAACAACTATATACAAGCCAGGGTTTGCATTAACAGAAAGTACATGAGACCATAAATGAGGAAAAAATAAATAAATTAATTTAAAAAAAATTCCAGGGTGACAAACAACCTACCTACAACTGGGATGTATTACTATTTGCCTTACAGTACACTTTAGTATATCTAGTTATTATAATAGAAAGTTTTTCAATCAACTCAGACCATGCTTTGATTGTATGGGGTTTAGCTCTGTTCATCCTTGCTGTAGAGCGCTCTAGCAGCGCAATATTTTTTAATACTATAGGCCACATTTTATCCGCTGGAAATGTGGGTTCGTGCCACATTGAGAAAATAACCTTCTTGGCTGCAGTCAGTGCAGTATGAAATATCCGACGTTGGAGGTAGAACGTTTTTGTCAGTGAGCCAGAACCATAAAAAATTTTTTTTTTTAGGTGTTTGCACCTTTAAAATGTTTTACTGCGGCTAAAAAACACCTCCATTGCACATGATTCATTTTAAACTGGGACTTTTTCTACAAAAAAAAATTTATAACTTGTTCTTATAATAATTTCATAGTGAAATGCACCTTAATAATGATTAATCATATTAATATTGACATTAACCAATGAAATGTACATGTTTTAAATACATGTAATCCTTGAATAGTACATCTAATACATTAAGGAGCACCAGACATCAAGTTAAATAGGTTTATTAAAACAGGCACTAATAAGACCAAACAATGGTTAAACGCCATTACACAAACATTAAATACAGCTCAGGAATGTTGCGTGTGTGTGTGTGTGTGTGTGCGTGTGTGTGTGTGTGTATACACAGCTGTAACACAAACCTGTTAAAACTCCTTAGTGAGAATCACTCGGAGGTCAGTAATGTCAATTCCCTGAACAAAAGCACCTGAAGAACTCACCTAAATGATCAGGTTACACATGGCGATGGCACACACAGCTGTTTCACAGGCACATTCATCACTGCTGTGCTCTCGAAAATCAAAACTAAAACAGCTCCAAAATTATATTCAATCAATGAACTAATAATAATATCCTACAAACCAATAACAAAATAAACAGCATCGATAAATTGAAAGAAATACTTAGAACTAGATGTTTTAATACTCTGCCCTAACATAAGGCAAAAATTATAACATAAAATACAACTTAAAAGAAAAATGATCTCCTATCATCATAGAATACAACACCTTCTTAAGTTAATATGATATTTTTAGTCATGTGATATTATGAGCAGATAAAAAAAAAAAAGGAGTTGTAAACGTAACAGTGGCATCTTGTATAACAGAGTGAGTAAAGTAAACCATGAGGGAGAGTTAACGGACTCTAGATGCCAGTGGGAGGTCAGGATCCCCTCCATTACTTCCGTTTGCTTTTGGAGTCGGTGGTCTGAAAGACGCTGGAGGCGGACATGAGGTTCTCGATGTACTGACCCAGAACCTGGTTCTCAGACTTGAGCTTGAGGTTTTCCTCCTTCACGGCGTCCACTCGTGCTGAGAGATCTGATCGGAAGGAAGCATTCATTAGAACTCATGAGTAAGGAAAATTATGTTTCACGAGGGTATGGACGAGATTTTATGGACACCTCACCATTACAGCCACATGCATCGTAAAATTGTTAAAGGCGTGTCTCGTTCCAGGGACAGTATGAAAATTGCCCTAAAACCAAAAAAAATATTGTCTGTAAAGTGTCTTCACCTTGTACTATATTGAAAACTCTACAACAACTCTCAGTAACTACATTAAACATGTGGACAGTTTGAAGTTTGATATCCGTGTAGATTTCCTTGTATTTGCATGAAATACAACAACACTCTTTAATGAACTTTTATTTGTGTGCTGCTGGACTGTAAATGATTGTAAAAGGACTCCGATTGCTCCGTCATACCGGGCTTTAAATTCGGATTTTGTACATTACTGCTTTTTATTATCACCATAGTTTCAAAACATACAGTATGAGACAAACTGAAAGAATAAATATACATTATTTTGCCAAAAGTATTGGCTCACCTGCTTTCACATGCATATGATTTTCAATAACATCAAATTCTTAATCCATAGAGTTGAATATGGTGTATACGCCCTGTTTGCAGCTATAACAGCTTCAACTCTTCTGGAAAGGCCTTCCACAAGGTTTAGTAGTGTGTTTATGGGATTTTTTGTCCATTCTTGCTAAGCTTAGTGAATACTTACGTATAGTGTATATTGATCTATTCATTCATCTTTGAAGGTTAAATTTTCATGCTCTACATTCCTTTTTTTTTTGGAGTAAGCCATGCTCTGACGCACTTTCCTTTCTGTTTCTTCCACACATTCTGTTTAAACACAGTAAACTATTAAGTTGATTGGCTTTGTTAAGTGATACATACAGCCACGCCCACTATGAAGGGAAAAAAAGCTTGATTACTGGTATATTAATGCTTCTAATTTATCAAAAAAGCATCAGGGTGCAGATGGAACAGTTACTCAATCCAGGTCAGATGATTCCTCTTTAAAAGGTCTAGGCCTTTCTTTAAAACACCTCGTTCACCTGTTTAAACACACTTGTTTCTCATCACCTTGTAATTTCTACTTGTCACATTGATTTAGTCTTAAATTGGTCCTGTCCCAACCTTTTTTGAAGGATGATGATGCCAGTCACCGGACTTTCAAATGAGTGCAGCAATTACATTCAAACTGTAAATCATCAAATAATGAGTTGTAGTGTTTGCAATACAGTACAAGGCAACAAGCAACTTTGGTTTTATTGCCAATTTTTATACCTTCCCAACTTTTTTTTTTTTTTGTAACTGGGGTTGTTAATAAACTTCACTCTTTAGGGAGCTAATGTCTGATAAGAAGGTCCTGGGGTGTCCAAATCCACGCTAAAGCTGTTAATTTGTGAGGTTTTCCCACCCTAACACTGGCATTCCAGATCTTTAAGAAGTTTGGGCCTTTTGGTTCCGCTGAAGAGAAATCTGGTAGGTCACTGCATTAAAAAAAACCTCGTACTTTGCGGCACCTTTGGAAAAGGATCTCATACGGGTTTGATGTTCAGGTGTCCACAAACTTTCGACCATACACTGGACACTGATGGAAAGAAAGGCAAAAATTCTAGAAAAGATTTTACCAATTAAGCAGTATTTATAGTAATAATAATTAGGCAGTATTGATGCATAATATGATTTTAACCACTAGTTTTATGCTTGAATTGGTGTTTAAGATCATAAGATAAATCCTGCAATGTTGTCTTTACCCTCCAGAGTGTTCTGCAGCTCCAGGACCTGGTTTATGAGCCTCGTCTTCTCCTCCAACTCCACCTGGTTTTCCAAATCACCTGAATCATAGAGCATCCCTGAAAACATCATCAACATCATCATCATTATCATGTCTCACATCCCATACTTAACATCCTGACGGTCATGGCTGTCTGATTATCCTGTGTTTAACTCATCTTCATAATATAATACAGCATGCTTAGTGGCTTTCTTACCGTCTATATCAGAGTTCATGGTGAAATAATCGTCTTCCTTTTTGGGATGCAGGGCTGCGGCTCAGGTGCAACTGAAAATGAAACAAGATATCACTTATTGTGCATTTAATTAATTATATAAGTAAATGCACAATAATGCATTCTATTTATATATTTTGAATTGATTCATTAGTTAATTAATAGCCAGACTAGTCAATTAGGTCATATATGAATGATTATGTTCGTATATATGACTACTGGAAAATAGAGAATGAGATTAATTATAGCCTATAATAAACTAAGGCGTTAAACAAACATGCTAGAATGTTTTCAGCGTTTTGATTGGCTAATCTACATGTTTAATATCTCAGTATCCAATCAGAGGACAGCTCCTGACCGCAGGAGGCGGGATTTAACAAAAAGCGAGTAAAAAATAGGAAATAACAGCGTACTGTAGTATTTCTATTCAATGGCAGCCTTAAAATATATGACAATGACTGATTAAAAAAAAACACTAACGACAAAATAAGAAGTTTATATGCTATGATATAAACACCCTGCATCCTACTAAATGCTAATACAAACTAGCGAGCTAGCTCCGAACAGGATGACGTAACCGGCCAAGATGATAAACAGCGCCCGAGCAGGTTTTAATTACTTATATATGCGACAAATTAGTAACATTTTTGTACAATCTTAAACACTGGGGGGAAAACACCTTTAAAACATGGATACTCACCAAATCAGGGGATTGAAATGGATCAGAGGATGTCTGATCAGAGATTCAGGATGCTGTACAAGCCTAGAACGGGTTGCCAGTTGCGTAATAAAGACACATCCTGAGATCCTCCCAAAGCCTACATTGATCCAAAGCCTACACTAGTGTAGTGTTCCTAGTGTGTAAGAGAAAAGATCAGGAGAGGGAATATCCAGGGGAGACCTGACACCATATCATCATGATAACTAGGTGCAGATTCGATTAATATCACAATTTTTATAAATACCCCAATTCAATATTAATTTTTTCCATTTAGTTGCAGGTTTAAGACCTCGGACCACTAAAAATATAAATGTTGAGTCTTAACTTTAAGGTTTTATGCACTAATGCTTTCGGCTGCTCACTTTGTGGGGTCGCCACAGCGGGCCATTCCAATCTGCACACGACTTGGCACAGGATTTACGCTGAAAACCCTCCCATTTTATCCGAGCTTTGGATCGGCACTGCATCCAGTGGCTGGGGTTTTGGCGTTGGGTGGGAATCAAAACTGGGCCTTCAATATGTCAGGTAAGAAACCTACCACTGAACCACTAATGTCAACATAATGTATAATAATAATAAAAATAGTTATTTAAGTATTATTAAAGCTAACTAACTATTAGTAAGTTCTTGCTATCACTTATGCTTTAGTAGTTCTAAACTGCCTCTGTTTCTGTTTCTTGAAGTTAATAGTAAAAACAGCTTGTCATGTCATCGAAAAACTGCAACCATCAACCCCTCTCCCTTTATCCTGAACATTTTCCTGTGTCTGAAAACTAACTGAGGCTTACAAAGCACTGACACTGGATACTCCTTCCAATAAATAAATGTTAAAGATTGATTCAGACTGTACAACACATTTTACTTATAATTCACAATAATTGAAAAATACACTATTTTCTTGGCCTTACACAGCTCTATATAAAAAAAATGATTTGTGAAAATTTTGTACAGCCTGTACTTTTAGTTTGCTAATTACGCCCAAACTTCCTTTCGGGGCGCTGAGATCATGTGACCTGAGACCTCATTAAGATTTTTTTTTTAAACCACCATGTAGAACACAAAGCCAACTTGGTAAAATATGCAAGCTTTTTAGTAATATGATAATTAAAATCTTTACTTGATTTGGTTTTCGACATCTTTATTTTGACACCTTAATGTAATCGTTTCTTTTGCTTACTCATTAATATTTATTAGCATCTGCCAAAGATAGGCGTGTACACAGGAGCAGCTTTGTCTTTGTTCAAATATTTCAATGTTTATACAACATGTATTTGCAACAGTGGCCTTATTTTCATTTTAACATTCTTACACATGTAATATGCTTTAGTTTTCTAAATTGGATTCTTCTCCACTGGTAAGGTAGGTTTTTAACTTTTGTACTGTTTTTGAAAACACAATTAGTTCATACTGTATACTGTACCTAGTTTTTGCTGTTTGGTAGTGTTGATTGCAGTGTGATTGAAGTAGGACTAAAGCAATTAGTTCTCAGGTAATTAATCAAGAGTAGTTTCAGGCTTCCTTAAGGTGTGAATTGTGGGCAGGGCTTAGCTACATATATTGAAGGTGAATCTAGCTCATACTTTAGTGTGCTTTAGTTTTCTAAATTGGATTCTTCTCCACTGGTAAGGTAGGTTTTTAACTTTTGTACTGTTTTTGAAAACACAATTAGTTCATACTGTATACTGTACCTAGTTTTTGCTGTTTGGTAGTGTTGATTGCAGTGTGATTGAAGTAGGACTAAAGCAATTAGTTCTCAGGTAATTAATCAAGAGTAGTTTCAGGCTTCCTTAAGGTGTGAATTGTGGGCAGGGCTTAGCTACATATATTGAAGGTGGATCTAGCTCATACTTTAGTGTGCTTTAGTTTTCTAAATTGGATTCTTCTCCACTGGTAAGGTAGGTTTTTAACTTTTGTACTGTTTTTGAAAACACAATTAGTTCATACTGTATACTGTACCTAGTTTTTGCTGTTTGGTAGTGTTGATTGCAGTGTGATTGAAGTAGGACTAAAGCAATTAGTTCTCAGGTAATTAATCAAGAGTAGTTTCAGGCTTCCTTAAGGTGTGAATTGTGGGCAGGGCTTAGCTACATATATTGAAGGTGAATCTAGCTCATACTTTAGTGTGCTTTAGTTTTCTAAATTGGATTCTTCTCCACTGGTAAGGTAGGTTTTTAACTTTTGTACTGTTTTTGAAAACACAATTAGTTCATACTGTATACTGTACCTAGTTTTTGCTGTTTGGTAGTGTTGATTGCAGTGTGATTGAAGTAGGACTAAAGCAATTAGTTCTCAGGTAATTAATCAAGAGTAGTTTCAGGCTTCCTTAAGGTGTGAATTGTGGGCAGGGCTTAGCTACATATATTGAAGGTGTCTCCGCTACAGACACAAGTGTCTGTAGCGGTTAATAAGAATATCCTGCAACAAAGGTAGTGCACAGAGAATTAATTTAAAACTCTTGTTTGCCAAGAAGTTACAAGTTTTTATAGACAGTTACCTCAGTCTAGCATGTGTCTTCAACCTATCTCTGTCAGTTCTCACAGACCAAGATGTTTTTACTCACACAGCAGAGGCAGATCTCCCAGAAACCTCATCTACCCTCCAGTACTGTCTCATTGTCCTGCACTGGTGGTAGGTGGACTCTGGAACTGCCAATCTGCTGTAAATAAAGCAGACTTTATCTCTGCCCTAGCTACTCATTACTCTTTTGACTTTCTGGCACTAACTGAGACCTGGATATCTCCTCAGAACTCAGCTACACCGGCTGCCCTATCCTCTGCCTATGTATTCTCTCACACTCCACGAGAAACTGGCAGAGGTGGTGGTACGGGTCTCCTGTTGTCCAAGAGGTGGTCCTTCTCGCCCATCACCCTGTCTCATCTCAGTTTTTCATCATTTGAATTTCATGCAGTTAAGGTAACCTCTCCAATTAACCTCCACATCTTAGTTATTTACCGTCCTCCTGGCTCTCTAGGAAACTTTCTAGATGAAATGGACATACTTCTTAGTCTTTTTCCTTCTGCTAACACTCCTCTCACTGTTCTAGGAGATTTCAACCTTCCATCTGATAAACTCCAATCCTCTTTCCTTCTCCCTCTCCTTAACTCCTTCTCTTTAACCCTAAACAGCTGCCCTCCTACACACAAGGCAGGAAATTCTCTCGACCTTGTTTTCTGCCGCCCTTCCCCAGTCACAGATATCAGTACTATTCCTCTTCATAAATCTGATCATTACCTGGTATCCTTCACTATAACCCTTCCCATTCTATGTAAACCTAACCACCAAAATGTCTCTTTTACCCGCAAAAACCTTCACTCTGTCTCCCCTTCCTCTGTGTCTTCATACACCCTATCATTCCTCCCAGACCCAGACTCCTTCTCCTCTTTACCACTAGAGACTGCGACTGAAACTTTACTCTCCTCTCTCTCCTCATCCATAGATCTCCTTTGCCCGCTGTCATCTAAACCAAGGAAGACATCTCGTCCTGCTCCTTGGCTATCTGATGTACTGCGCAACAACAGGAGAGAATTAAGAACTGCAGAGAGAAGATGGAAGAAATCACAGCTTGATGCAGATCTCATCTCTTACCAGACTCTTCTTTCCAAATTCTCATGTGATGTGACTTCTGCCAAAACTACCTTCTTCAGACAAAAGTTGGAAGCGTCTGCACATGATCCTGGCAAACTCCACAACATCTTCTCCTCACTACTCAACCCACCGACTCCTCCTGCCCCTTCCTCTCTGACTGCTGACGATTTTGCCACATTCTACGATGGGAAGATTGCAGCAATCCGCCAGTCCTTCGCTCTCAACCAAACTCCTACGGCAGAACCTCAGGACCTTTCCTTCCCTCCTTTAGCAGAATTTTCCAACTTGTCATCTGACGAGATTCAACAGATCATCTCGTCATCTAACCCCACCACCTGTTCATTAGACCCAATCCCTTCCACAATGCTCCAGGCCATCTCACGAGACCTCCTTCCCTTCACCACAGCCATCATCAACCAATCCATATCATCTGGTCATGTTCCTGCCGCTTTTAAGAAGGCGAGGGTTATTCCCATCCTCAAGAAACCCTGCCTGGACCCATCAGAAGTTAACAACTATCGCCCAGTATCACTGCTCTCTTTTATTTCCAAAATTCTTGAAAGAACGGTTTATAATCAAATGTCTCTTTATCTCTCACAGAACAACCTTAATGACCCAAACCAATCTGGATTCAAAGTGGCACATTCCACAGAGACTGCCCTTCTGTCAGTCACTGAGAAGCTCCATGCTGCTAGATCTGCTAAACTTTCATCTGTCCTCATCCTCCTGGACCTGTCAGCTGCATTTGACACCGTGAACCACAAGATTCTATTATCTATTCTTACAAGCCTTGGAATTTGTGGAACAGCGTGGCAATGGTTTGCTTCTTACCTTAAAGATAGGTCATATGAGGTAACATGGAGGGGATCTACATCTGCCCCACGCAGACTCTCTACTGGTGTCCCGCAGGGCTCAGTACTTGGTCCTCTTCTGTTCTCCCTCTATACCCGGTCTCTTGGTAAGGTCATATCATCGCATGGATTCTCATACCACTGTTATGCAGACGACACCCAACTTGTCCTCTCCTTTCCTCCCTCTGACACTCAGGTTTCCACCCGGATCTCAGCATGTCTGGCAGACATCTCATTTTGGATGGCTGCTCATCAGCTGAAGCTCAATCTCAGTAAAACCGAACTGTTGTTTATCCCTTGTGACTCATCTCCAGGTCAAGACCTTGTGATATCCATGGACAACAACCAAATCACTCCCTCAACCACCGCCCGCAATCTTGGGGTAACCGTGGACAATCATCTGTCAATTTCCCCACACATCGCTAACCTTACTCGCTCTTGTCGATTTCTTCTTTACAATATCAGAAGAATTCGCCCATTTCTTTCTTCACAGGCTACTCAGGTGCTTGTTCAGTCCCTTGTTATTTCAAGACTGGACTACTGCAACTCACTCCTGGCAGGCGTGCCTCTGTCCACGATTCGTCCTCTGCAACTGATCCAGAATGCAGCAGCACGACTCGTTTTTAACCTTCCCAAGTTCTCCCACACCACCCCACTCCTCCGCTCCCTGCACTGGCTTCCTGTAGCTGCCCGCATCAAATTCAAAACACTGATGCTTGCCTACAAAGCCAAAAATGGCCCAGCACCCACTTACCTCTCTGCGCTAATTACACCACGCACTGCACCACGTTCCCTCCGATCCTCCAGCACTGCTCGCCTCATCCCACCATCTCTCAGGGATCGAGGGCGGCATTCATCCAGGCTCTTTTCTGTTCTGGCACCTAGATGGT
Source organism: Clarias gariepinus (assembly GCF_024256425.1). Classification (NCBI taxonomy): domain Eukaryota; kingdom Metazoa; phylum Chordata; class Actinopteri; order Siluriformes; family Clariidae; genus Clarias; species Clarias gariepinus. Next base: position 5,445,305 of record NC_071109.1, on the reverse strand, counting down.
GGAATGAACTTCCTCTAGATGTCCGTACATCAGAGACTTTGACTATCTTTAAACGACGACTCAAGACGCATCTGTTTCTCCAGTACTTGGACTAACCCCCCCCCCCAAAAAAAAAAAAAAAAAAAAAAAAACTCTTCTCAGTTGTGTTGGACTAATGGTACCTAGTTATTAACCTAGTTAACCCAGTGTAAGTATGTATCCAATGTTGTAAACATTAAAGCACTTTTTGTAAGTCGCTCTGGATAAGAGCGTCTGCCAAATGCCTAAATGTAAATGTAAATGTAATATAAACTTTGAGAACCATGTAGGGTCTGTCAGTTTTTAAATAGCTTTTATTAAATAAAATGGTAAATTAATATCCTCTTGAATGTATTACAGAATAAACTTTTTTTTTTTTTAATTGTATAGCAAAGAATTAACAAACACGTGCCTAATTAGCATTTAAAATGAAACACATTGTATTAATTTCAAGACTATTTAATTTGAATTGTTTTATGATATTAATGCTTTGTTTTCTTTCTGTAATTTTTATGATAAATGTGGTTGTACATTGACAGTCATTAAAAACAAATTTAAAAAAAGTTTGAGAAAACTTGATTTTATTTAGCGCATGCTCGTTGGGAAATGTTAACCTTCGTGTTGAACACGTGATTTGTGGAACTCTCCAAATATTTTATGGGGGAGGTTAAATAAATGCCTAAATACACTTTTTTTCCCCTATACCAGACTACTAGCCTAACCATGTGGTCATCAATGGAATTGTTAAACGTAATATTTATATATGTGTAGTTGTGTAGTTACAAAATACAGAATACAAAATGTATGTTTAAAAGCGCTGAATGTTTTATAAATGTTTAAGGTTATTACCTTTTCTTTAAAGCACACTTTATATATATTATATTTATCTTCTGGATAAAAACATATTTTATATATTTAAGTATAAGCGCAATCGCAGAGTTCCCTCCCTCTCTCTCACGCACACACACACACACACAATATGGAATCGTCCTTGTGTAATGTAACGCATGTTTAACGGTGACCTCATCCAAATCGCCGATATCAATACCATTAGTCATCGAGATTAAGGTCTGGATATGACGTGTCGATCGTCGCCCGCTTTCTTCCTGTCTGCGCGATCCGAGTGATTTCACCATCCTCAGTGTGCTCGCGCCCGTGCGCCTCGTGAGTTTAAACTAACATCCGGGAAACGTCTGTCAGTGCGCATGCGCTTTGGAGCGCCACTTGTCATGGCGGCTGTGAAGTGAAGTGCGCGTGCACGTTCCGTGTAACGGGACCGACACCGGGATAAAAAGCTGGATTTTTTTTTTCTATAAACTTTTTGCGAGTAACTGTTTCAATAAAACATGGACAGCGACGACGACAACGTGGAGGAGGTTGTAGAAGGTAATATCATTATCATCCTTATTCACGAAACGCTGCGCGGGCGGAATGAACTTAACGCCGTGTGTTTACGCTCATGGCGCGTGAGCAACTTTTTCACCTGTATCTGCTTATTTTTTTTATTGTGTTATTTGTTTATATATATCTTACTTTTATTTTAAGTAAAAAAAAGACTCTTCACAAATGTTTGTTTTTTGATACCTAAGTTTCTCTATTTTTTCTCTACAGCAGCCTTGTTTTGCATTTGCAATGTTGTGACGTCACAACATCTTCATTATAGAAGTCTCGTGTGTCTTCATTGCAACTTATTAATACCACAATGATACTGAATTCTCGAATCTGATTATACTCAAAAGGTGTTTATTAGATTTTTTTGACTGTAGATGTATCTTATGTTAACACACTCGTTCTTATTTGTTATCCTTTATCTTACAGTGCATCATTTAAACCTATTAGTAATCGGATTAAAAATCAGAAATAGATAAGGTTGATTGTTGAAGCTTTGTTTTAGTACTTTTAATGGAAGGAGTCTTCAGTTCCAGCACTGTTATAAAATTACACAACATTTAAAAAAGTTTTTGTTAAAATGGTTTCAAAAAGAATAAAGGTTAAATAGTAGAAGTGATCTACCAAGTGGAGGAGTAGTAACGAACTCACCGTGTCATAGCCTGAAAATCACAAGTTCAGATCCCAAACTGCGGCCGGGAGCCTAGAGAGCTGATTGGCTGAGCTGTCTCAGAGAGGTGGGATTGTAGGCGCTCTAAGCATTCTCACATCACTCGTGGGTCTAGCCAATCATGGGCACCTGTGAGTTAGCGGAAGGCGTAGATAGCGCTAACCTCCGTGTGTGTTACACCGCTCCAGACAGTGTGTGAGCGAGCAGCGTCGGAGGAAACGCATGATAGCCTTCGTCCAACCAGGTCTGTAGTCCTGACGGCGGAGTGACGGGTATAAATAAATAAATATCTGTTGTGTATGCGGAATAAAACACTCCAGGATGTGAGGTTTGTATTCTATGATTACCGATACGATAAAATAGATTAAATTTGATGTGTTACTTCACCTCAGACTCGGGTAAGAGGTGCTCTAAAATATCGCAATGTTGGTATTTTTTAAACTTTTATCTAATATGCATAAAATCTGCTTACGTACAGCATTAACCATTTTCCTCAAGGTTCCAACCTTGGCTCTTTGGAAGGCGTGGGATTTGAATTCACAACCTTGAGGTCACAAGGACAGTCCATTTTTACCACTAGTAACATTTTAAGATGTTCGTTACTAACGAGTCCAAAGCACAGATTGAGAAAATGACTCGATTATTTCTCACTATTTATTTTCTATACTTTTAGGCCAAGTTTACAGGCTGTTTTTAGCTCTGAAGCTTGTGTGTGTGTGTGGGAATTGAGTGCGCTGACTGACTGTGTTGTATGATCACAGGCCCACTAGATGATGACGAGCTCCCTCACGGCTTCTGTACCGTCACCTACTCCTCCAGCGACCGCTTCGAAGGCCATTTTGTCCACGGAGAAAAAAATGGAAAGGGCAAGTTCTTCTTTTTCGACGGCAGGTGCGAAACTGTGCAGGCAACTCTGCGTTAAACATCCATTTCTTTCTTTCTTTTTTCTTTTTTTTTTGTTGATTTACAGCACTGTTATTTTTGACACTTACACAAGCCAGAGCTTCTCAGACATGATCATGACTCATATTTCAGATGAGTCAGAGTCTACACACACACACTCACATAGACAGTGTGGCTGTAATTGGCTCAGTCTGAGTCATATGTAATGTATATACTGCAAGTCTGGCAATAACTCCTAATCATTCATTACCAGCAGGCCGTGCACAGATTTCAAATTTTCAGTAATGTCTTAAAAAAAAGAACTTTTCAAGCTTTAGTTTTGTCCAGGTAAAGTGATTTTATAGACAGTGTTTTAAAGTCTCAATCAGAGTTGTTCTGTATTTCAGAGATTCCCTGTTACATTGTTTGACACAGAGCATGATACACATTTTTAGATATAGAAAATAAGATCTAATATGATGCATTTCATGCTCATATTAGAAGTGCTTTTAAACTCTAAGACAAGAAAGCCAACACAAAGAAAAAGTGATGTGCAACTCCGGGTTAATAAACTCACCTCTGATTTAATTTATTTTTATACATTTATTTTAAAAAATTGCCTCTATGGTTTAGAGACTGTGTCTGTGCACCATGTATGTCTCCTTATTGCACCTCATGTGTGTTTCAGAAGTGACAGAGCAAGTGATGCCTAAGTATTAAAAAAATATACATGTATATACATATATACCGTATGTGTAGTAGTAGTAGTAGTAGTAGTAGTAGTAATAATAATAATAATAGTAAATAACCACCTAATAGGAAGACTACAGGGGTCCGTTCTTCGTACGTCGCTAACTCAGTTAGCTGGATTTGATTGTTGTGGATTTGTCCTGATCTTGGATTGTTTCGTTCTTCGATGCGCTTCTAGCATTTGTTGTCATAGCAACATATCCGTAAGCTTGAACCTGCTCGGAAGCAGGTTTATTTCATGTAAACAGGATTTAGGCTGCGCTCCTGCCAGGTTATGATTGGTTGAAATGGCGAGGTCACATCTGATTGGTTAAAGAGCATGACTGACTCACGTGGAAAAAGAAAAGTATATGCCCCCTGCCATGGACTCCCCCCCACTCACACACACACACACACATAATCGCTATCAAATATTATATATGAACATAAATTCATAGGTTTATTATTATTAAATATGATATTACTATTATAATAAACCCTAGGCATGAGACAGCCGTCGAGACCATTATTACAAACTCTTGTATAATGTTTATTTTGTAACATTTATTTTTCAGGGGTTTGTCATAAAAATATGCTAATAAATATTTATATATATATTTAAAATTAATATTTTATAATGATAAATTGGACGAAACTAATTTTATTATAAAATAAACAATATAAAAGTATACATAATATTTCTATTTTTTCATATACAACATATTTATTTTCATATTGCTTATTTTATTTTATTGTCTCATGTAATTTGTAATTTGTAAACCATTAACCTATGAATTTATGTTCTAATATAATATTTGATAGCGATTATGTAGGGGGGGGTCAATCCATGGCAGGGGGGCATTTCAGCGCATAACACGTGTTATAAAAAAAATTGAGCCGCTCTTTTTCCATTTCGTCAACCAATCGGAGGGGTTGTGATCAGTGTTTCTACTGTCGATGCATATCGCCTTTTAAACCAACGCACGAGCGCCTAGACAACTCCTAGACAACTTAGTCCAGCTATACTAATCATCAACCACAGGTGTGCTCAAAGAACCGACTTAGCCAGATCGTAATTAGCACGATGATCTCATCTTAGATGTGTCAGTTCATCTCGAATGTGTCAAGCGACGTACGAAGAACGGACCTCAGATCTCTATTTCTCTAAATAATCAAACAAGTATTTGTGGTTACATACAGTACAGGCTTCATGAAGTAACACGTTTAACATATTTATCATGAAGCTAAAATCAGACGCGATGAGCTAGTGTAATTCGAGTATAATATAAAAGTCTACGAAGACCGCGGCGTACATTTTTACAGCCGATTGCAAAAGTGATCAAACTGAACCTTTTATATGTCAACACACACGTTTATATTTTCTTACATATTGCACACTTTATATGGGTGTGTTAGAGCTATGTACTGGACAAATCACTATAAATCAGAACGCCCTTTTCGAATTTTTAATAGACTGTAAAACATTGATTTGTAGTACCAGTGGTTAATAATGTTAATTAATAATCAGTTAATTAAAGAAAAAGGTATTAACCAATAATCTTTGTTTTGCACCATATTGCTCTGTAAATCGCGTTACAATAGCATTTAGGCAACGCGCAATATCGGATATTGTACGTTTAGCGCGAGACAAGTTTTTTTATTCTTCTATTCTGGGTTTAAAAAATATTTTACTGTCAAAAACTTTCACACTAATCATCCATCGTGTGAAGAGATTTTCACAGAAATCTTTAGTATAGTTTAACTCAGAAAAAAGTATTTATCTTAGTATCGCCATAGCGATTTCTAAGTCATGCCAACAAGGCAGCATTTAAAGGGATGGTGCAGAGATAAAATGAAATTTTAAAGTTGCTGTTAAACACAGCACAGCAATGTGGGTGTCACATTCACCAATGAATCAGACTCTAAATCATTACATACTGTATTTTATGGTTGTATACACAATTGGTGTGTATTTTTATTCAGTTTGCTGCTGTTACAGTGATAGTTTATTAGTAGACGTTATTTATGTAATGTACTAACTTTATCAATCTTGGCGCACAGAACTGTAAGAGGCTAAATCAGGGGTAAAATTATAACAAATAGCTTTTTTTATTTCAATTAAATGCATGATTGATTTGATCAGTTCAAACAAATCTTCCATACTGTCGTTTTCTGTTTTATACACATATGTAACGTCTAATAAACTTCAATTATGTTTATTCTTTTCATGTTAATGTTTAACTATAAATTTCTGCTTTAATTCCTGTTTTGTTTTTTTTACTGCCATTTCATGGTCACCTTGCTTTAATCACATAATTCATAGTTTATGTATTTATTTATTTTTAAGGTGTGATGGTTGTCATGCCTGGTATTATGTTATATTATCATAAAATTAAAAGGTTCCTGGACATCATGGCAGTGTACTACTGAACAAGCTTGTACATCACTGTATAGTTCAAAAATACTTTGTAGATAAAAAAAGAAAAATAAGAGTAGACCAGCATGGATGAGTAACTGAGGGAATGTGTGTTTCAGTACAATAGAACAATCCCAGTTTTTGTTTTTCACACAGTCGTACCTCCCACTCCTTCTCTGCACTTCTGTAGCCTCTTGTAACTAATTTAGCTTTTCCTTCCTTCCAGCACTCTAGAGGGCTTCTATGTGGACGATGCACTTCAGGGCCAGGGTGTGTACACTTACGAGGACGGTGGCGTGCTGCACGGCACCTATGCGGATGGAGAGCTCAACGGTCCCGCTCAGGAGTTTGACCCCGAGGGACGTCTCATCTTCAAGGGCCAGTACAGGGACAACATCCGCTGTGGCATCTGCTGGATTTACTACCCGGTATGTTTCAGCGAGGAGGTTGTGTTAGCGAGCGGCAGGTCTGACTGCTATAGCTATAACGAGACGGTTGTTGCGCGTAGGACCGAGGCTGTGTGGTGGGCGAGGTCAACGAGGACGGGGAGATGACGGGCAAAGCGGTGGCGTACGTTTACCCCGACGGACACATGGCTCTGCGCGGGACCTTTGTGGATGGAGAGCTTATCGAGGCCCAGCTGGCTACGCTGACGGATCAGGAGAACGGCAGACCTCACTTCACCATACAGCCCGACAGTCAGTAACGCCGCACTGCTGTCAGCACTCAAGTTTCAAATTCGATCCTGTCCTAATGGGAAATTCCAAATAGCGCAGACGTCTGTTAGTGAGCATTAACTCGCATGAGGTCATCGTCAGACTCCTACAGGACTCGCACTCAAAAACCATCACAAACATTCATAATCATAGATCACCTTTTAAATCAGCATTATTTTATGATTTTAGATCTGAACTAAATATTAGAAATATCACACTAGAAACAGCAACAGGTCGTTCGTTTAGACAGAAAATAGTGCGTCGTAATACGAGTGTTAATCATTAATCAATTATAATTGCTGTTAAGAATCTAAATAAAAATTTATTAACTGATGTTTTGCATTATATTTCTCCGTAGCTCACTTGTATTAAAACATACACCACAAGAGGGCAAACTTGCATTTAGGCAATACTGTACGTTTGTTACTGCTTGAAATGTTTAATTTAGATGGAGGGAAAATGTCTGTCTTGTCCAAGTTAATTGTTAACGATTACTCGATTATTCTTTGTTCACATGTTCAACTAATAGTTAAGAAAAAATATTGAAATTTGAAGCCCTTATTTATATAAGGGCTGTTCAAGTCCAACCGGGACTTTTGTGTTCTAAGAGGTAAATCTCCCTTTATTTCTCTCTATAACCCCCCTTCTACACTAATGCACTTATCCCAGTGTTTTACTAGTGGTTGGATACCATCAAGGTCAAACTGTCTGAAGCGCCGGCCTCCCACAAACTCCTTTAATGAATGTACGGGGGATGTGGCATTAACTCCAAGTGGTGTTGGTGAATGATTGTGTGTAACGTTCACACAGACAGATGGACCTTGAAGGATTAGACTCCAGTGGGATCGTCATTCCTACATATACAGCCTTCTTTAAAATGTTTGCACCTTTAAATGTATTACTGCAACTAAGAGTCTTATCAACGTACTGTACTTGAAATCTTCTGGAAATGTCAACCAGTTTTACACCATCATTCACCAGATATTTCATCACAAGTCCTGGTTTGACTTGAACGCCCCTCTTGGTATCTGTGTACTCGTACGTGAAAGAAAAACACAAGTTTGCAGCACTGATACAAAGTTCTTCTCCTTGTCTCTTTCTCAGGTCCTGTTTACCACTATGACAAATCCACTTCCTCCTGTATCGCTGTTCACAAATTACTGGCCGACCCGTACGAGAGCCAACGGTTGGTAAAATCCAGAACCGTTCATATCCCTGGATAGGTGACTTTTTCTAATATAAATGACATGAAAGATTTCAACTTTATTCCCCCCCCCCCACTTGATTTGTTTAAATACTGTATCTATGATTTATATATTAATACTGTAACACTGATTTGTTTGAGAGAATTCATACTGTATCGTGACCTGTAGTTTCTTCCACTAGTAAATTAGTGCTTTCAGTTTCCACTATAAATGAAATTGCAAATGATTCCTGAGAAAATCAACTCGCAACTGACCGAGTAATGAGCTAATTGGTGTTCTGGTGTATGCTTGAGTTAACAACTTGTATTGTACCTTTCATTTTTATTGGATGGATATAGATAGAGAGATAAATGCACATACATTTTCTTGTATTGAAACATTTTTGTTTAAATTCAGACCGGAGAAGGAAGACCAAAATGGCCGCAAATAACAGTGTCATAAGCTGACAAGAGTTTTAATATATAATGAATAACTTTTTAACAAACTACTGAATTGCTAATGATTTGTTTCTATATTTCCTGAATAACAGCTATGGTTGTCTTTGCTATCAGTCGTACCCTGTACACTCTTTAACCTCATGGCTCCAGGAAAACAATTGGCCATGGTTTTAACGTGATTAATGGACCAGCCAGTAACGTCTGCATTGTTCTAATGAGCCGGTCGCTTCTCAGGCATTAGATTGAAATGCAAAGGAAGGCGGCATACGCATATGGATTTTATAATGGATTTACAATTTGTTCTGTATACTGTGTGTAAACAAAATGCTTGTGTATATTGGATTATGTAATTGTATATAATTTTAATATCACCCAAAGATAACTTGAGCAAATACAAAATACAGTTTTTAAATGATTTAATTTATTAAGGGGAAAAAAATCTGTCCAAACCAATCCAAAAAAAAAAAACTAAATTTTTTGGACTGATGAGACAAAAGTTGAACTGTTACATCTGGCTAAAACTAACAGTGTTTCATAAAAAGAACATCAAACGTGGTGGTGGCAGCGTAATGTTCTGACGACTTGCCATAATCTGTGAAACTATGAATTCTGATTTCCAGAAAATCCTGAAGGAGACTGTTTGGCCATCAGTTCGTGACCTCAAGCTCAAGCACACTTGGGCTAGGTGGCAGGACAATGATCTGAAACACCTCTGAATGACAAAAAAAAGTGGAGTGGCCTAGTCAAAGTCTGAATTTAAATCTGATTGGGATCCTCAGGTAAACAGGGCGTTTATGCCTAAAAACCCTTCATTGTGGCTGAATTAAAACATTTCTGCAAAGAAGAGCAGGCCAGAATTCCTCCACAGCGATGTGAAAGACTCATTGCCTGTTATCACAAACACAACTAGTTATTAGGTTTGTGGGCAATTACTTTTTCCACATAGGGTCAGGAAGTTTTGGACAGCTTTTTTCCCTTATTAAAAAACTTTTTAAAACATTTAAAAAGCATTTAAAAACTACATTTTGTATTTATTTGAGTTATCTTTGTGTAATATTAGTACTCTGTTTTTGTTTATTTCTTTGTTTTGAAAATTACGAGCACAAAGTACATAGTTGTGTGTTTTGCACAATGTTTTTTTTTTTTTTTTTACTGTTTTTTTTAATTAGTCCAGACCATGTCTATATATAATTAATTGATTTATAAGTTGTTGTGGGGGCACTTCGCAGTTTAAAAGACTTCAGTCACTCAGGGTTTTGAAAGATAAAAATTAGCAATAAAAGAAAATTTTCTTGGGTTTTTAAGGAGAGATTTTGTATTTGTTTATTTATTTATTTATTTTTTATTTTATTTTTTATTTTTATTTTTTTTGTCCTTCAGTACACATAACCTGCTTTTGGTGATGTGCAACAAGCAAGGTGTACTAAAGGACAAGAAAAAAATATACAAAATATACAAAAACTGTGTGTGTGTGTTTATGACAGTGTGTATGTGGGGCAGTCGCTCATCTCCGGAGCAGGAGAAGGCCTGTTCACCAAAGTCGACGCGGATGCCGATACAGTCATGGCCTTTTACAATGGAGTGCGCATCACACACGTGGAGGTAGGTTTGTGTGTGCGTGTTTGTGTGTGATGTTATGTCAGTATTGTTTACATCCAAAACCTGGACATTGTTCCCAAATGGTTAACTGGAAAAGGAAATTAGCTAATGCTTGGCTCAAAGATGCAGTTTGTCATTTATTACATTTGTTATATCACTATTTTGTTTTTTATTTATTCATTTTGAAAATCAAAAATGTGACGTGAAAATTTACATTGTAGCACATTTAAGGTTCCCTAAAAATCTGTGAAACATTTAGTTTGTTTAGATCTCGCTTCTGCTTCATGGTTCACCCAACAGGCAGCAGGAAAACTCCATACCACCCTAATATTGTTACATTATTTTTTTCTCTACAAATGTACTGAAGAGAATAAAATTCTGTTGTAACTAATCTTATGGTTCGGGTCACCAGGTGGATGCCCGTGACTGGTCCCTAAATGGAAACACCATCTCACTAGATGAGGACACGGTGATTGATGTTCCTGAACCCTTTAATCATACAGAGAATTACTGTGCATCGCTTGGACACAAAGCCAATCACTCATTTACCCCCAACTGCAAATACGACCCGTAAGTGTGAAAATGTTGTGTGTGTGTGAAAACATTGAACGCACTTTATTCTAAAGAGCATTTAAAAAAGCATTCAGAACAGTACTCTTTATAATTTGTTTAGAATGCCTCAACAATCGCAGTGCATTCAAACTTACTTGGTAAAATGGTGCCATCGATTCGATCCAGGTTGGATCCAACTGTGTACAAAAGTTTGCATCCTCCAAGCAAAGACAAATGAAAATCTTCATGTTCTATACCCTTTTTCCTTATACAGAGTTGAAAGCCTTGAGCCTGTCCCAAGATAGGCAGGGTATACCCTCGATAGGTTGCACTCTCACACACTCATTTACACACTATGGGCAAGTTGTGAACGCCAATTAGGGTTGGGGCATGGGGGAGAACATGCAACTCCGACCCTGTAGGTGCGAGGAGAAAGTGCTAACCACTAAGCATTTAAAAATAGTAATAATAATAGTCAAATTTTGCATAGTCTACTTGGTCTGTAATTTTTTTTTTCCTTTTTTTAAATTGTGTCCACATTCTATGTAAGGATTCATGCTGCTCACATACTGTTCAATGTGCATACTGATTTTGTTTTTTTTTAGACAGGGTTTAGTATGATGATTATAGATGTATGGTTCTTTATATCATACAGTATATCATCATAACTTATTCAATGTACTGTACACCTGTAAAGTTGTGCTCAGACAGAAGACTGTAACGAGATGACAGAGTGCAAAAATGTGAAAAAGAACATTTGTCACGAACCTGGATTTGACAAACATAGTGGATTTAAACCTTGACAGATTGGATAAACTTGGATTTGTAGACAAGGAAATCCTTGCTATATATAGTGCAAGATTTTTGCTAATTTTCCTAAAATTTAGATGGAACATGTTACTGAGCAGCTGGTGAGGAGACCTGTTACTCTCCCTAAGTCACCACTCTGTTCCACCCTGGAGATCTCTCATGGCCATATGGCCCATTGTATAGCAGTACAATGCGTCCCTGAGACTGAACAAGCATTTTGGTTATCATGCTGGAGCAAGCCATTTGAACTGCGTCGTCTGCATGGACACGTCCCAGATCCGTTTACACAAATCCATCTGCATTAGTCTTGATTGTTGTGTTAATCAAACTTAGTGGTTTCCAATCAGTGGCAAAATAAGAAGTATAATAAGAAGTAGGTTTATCTTATAGTATATAGACGATACTCAGATTTGCATTAATGTGCAAGAGTTATCATTTCATTGGCTGTGACAAACAGTTATGTGATGTAATGTACAGTATATATTTGAAGTTGGTCTCGTCATGAGGTCATCCTTATGGTCCCCAGATTTATATGGCACATAATGGAAGCATGACAAGGAGTTCAGGAAATATTTTATCTTGAACAGAATAAGAAGGTTAATGTGTGTTCACAGAAAAATTTACTTAAAATTAACCCCGTGAGCATAGGTATGGCGTTGCTCAAGTAATGTTATGTGCAAACAAAATGTGATCCAGTAAAGTTTTCCTTGATATGATATGATTTTATGTAGAAAAGACTGAATCACAAAAATTACTTCAGACATAACAATCGCATGACTAGAAGTTCCTTGATTAAGTTGTACCTGTTCCTCTAGTATCTCTTTGTTTTGGATTTGACATGATGTATAAAATAAATAGCACAAAATCTTTATTTTTTTGTGTCCTGTCAGTATTAAAGTTCTTTTAAGGAAAATTAATTAATTAATTAAATATTTTGGTTGTTGATAAAATGGATGTAATTTCCAGATGAGAACATTATCACAGTGTAATTTCCTCCATTCTAGGTTTTTTTTTGGGGGGGTGGGGGGGGGGGGAATATTCTTATTGACGTTATGGTATGCCGTAAACCATTAATGTCTTAACCTTCATATTTAGTAATTCGCATCAAATTTTGTTTTGTTTGTTTATTGTTCTTGACATTACAGAATAATTTATATATCATGTACTGAATAATGCCTTTGAGTGTAGTACTTTAAATCAAGTCGTGACTGACTGAATTTGTCTGGTGATACTCATAGCCTACTTGATATTGTTCTTGTACAGTACCTTTAAATAGAAACCTCTGTTTAAGTGTAGACTACTGTATTATACCGATTAAAACTGTTGAAATCTTCATCTTTTGTCGTTTTTGTAGGTTTGTCCATCCTCGCTTCGGGCCAATAAAATGCATCCGAACAATCCGAGCGGTTCAGAAAGACGAGGAACTCACAGTTGCCTACGGTTACGACCATGAGCCTTCTGGGAAAACAGGTCCGGAGGCTCCTGACTGGTACAAACAGGAGCTACACGAGTTTCAGGAAAGAGAAGCTGAAAGAAGAGCCAAGGACTCTTGTTAACCCCACTCCTTTCTAAAATAAAAGAATAGTAAAAATTTTGCATAATGCCAAGCAACACCTAAATCAGCCTCTTTTATTGTCTTGCTGTTAGTTAACGAGTGTGTATTTAATACTTTTGTCAGTATCCTGTTAACCTGCTCTCTACTCTACATCGTTCTCTTTGGATTGAAGGCAAAGCTCTTGGCTTCTGCAGACTCTTGACTTAAATTATGAAGGTGCTACGATATGTACAGATCACAACAGCTGTATAGAGTGACTAAAGCACAGCATGATGGTGAATTAGCTCTGTCACTCGTCATGAAGTGAGAACTATGCACTACAGAACACAGCAGGTGTTCATTGCTGCTACGCTAGCCTTTACAAGCACCGGCAATGCAGTCCATCAGTATGTAATAAAACTCCCATATCTATCGCTAAATGACTTTCTTGCAGTGCGTTGTCTCTTCAGTCTAGCTATGATGAGTTAACCTTGATTGTAGTTGTGTTTCCAAGAACAGTATTAGAACTGCTCATGTACTGTAAAGGTTTCATTTTTGCCCTTTGTTTTAAACCTTTAAGGAGAAAAGTATAAAAGTGCGATTATGTTTGTGTGTGTGAGAGTGAAAGAGAGACTGGAATGAGTAGCAGATCACAAAAGAAGAAATGAATTCAGGTCTTTGATACAGTATGCAGTATCTCTAATCCAGGATTTATCAATAAAACATTAAAACATGACCATGAGTCACCAGTGTTTTATATATATATATATATATATTTTTTTTTTAAGAATGTAAGTACTGAATTACAGTTGTACACCTGGAGGTATCCGATCAGCCAATGGACTGAGCTGACAGAAAGTTTACTGCAAGTTTCTGTAAAATAAGCACTCTTTACAACCGTGTTGAGCAGAAAAGTATCTCCAAACACACAACACAGAAAACCTTGAAGTGGTTGAGCTGCAGCAGTAAAAGACAACATTGGGTTTCACTCCTATCTGCCTGAGGATTGAGGATTTCATTGGCTCTCATTCACAAACTGCTTAATCCACCTAGTTTTGTGAACTACTCCTAGGTGTTAATCAGTGTATGCAGGATGAACAGAGAGGGTAGATGGTTTGAGAGAGGGGTAAAAAAAAAAAAAAGCCATCTACAAGTCTTAAGTGAAAAATCTCTTATCCAGGATTTATCAATAAAACGACTCTCTCCTCTTACTCTAACCTTCTCCGTTGCTCTTGTAACAAGTCTTTTCGGACTCGAGGATCCTTTTGACCCCAAGGATACAATAACTTTAGAACTTACCTCCGACTGAAGAAGCAGTAGTAAAAACGTTTCTACTAAATCATGAAGTCCAGATGACATGACTCAACTCCCAGATCACCTCACCTGAACACCTGAGAATCTTAACACCCTCAGTACACATGCTCTGAGATTGGGTGATTTTTCGAAACACACCAAGCAGGGGGAGAATATGTGAACTTCATGCACAAAAACCTAAGGTGGGAATCGAACCCTAACCCTGAAGGTGCGAAGCGACAGTGCTTCCCACTAAGCCACAGTTACCATATACTGTATATACCATATCCTTATTATCTACTGCACCTTCTGTACATATGAACACAGACGCTCATTAACCACATTGCTATTTATTCTAAATCCCCTTATGCACTTGTGGTTACATGCTAACTGCTTTTCTATGCGCTTTGTACAGTGACAATAAAGTTGAATCTAATCTTATATTTTATCCTTGCAAGTCTCTAGAGTTTAAACGGAATGGCGTGAAGAACAAACAGAAAGAGAGAGAGAGATATTTCTGGCGCTTGTTTGGCCAGATCGGTTGAGCTGCCAGGAAAGATTTACTTATTTTTGTTGCTATTTTGGTCCGTCCACATGCCATTTGGCAAATCAGGTGACTGATGAGGTATATCTGTCGTTTCTGTGCCAGGGGTTGGGTTGCCAGCTCAATGCCAGACTGTCATTCACACACTACAGGCAATTTGGGAACTCGAATTAGCCTAATCAGAAAATTAGCATGTCTTTGGACTGTAGGAGGAAACAGTGGTCCGTGGCGCAAACCCATCAAGCATGGGGGGGGAACACATACCCGAGGTGGGAACCGAACCCATACCATGGTTGTGTGAGGCCACAGTGACCAGGAAAGATAGATGAGTAGTAGCTCATATCAATTTTGTGAGAAGAAGAGCTTCTCAGGTAAACTTTGGGGTGGACAGGCTTATACATCATGTGGCACTCCTGTTAGCCAAGAACAAGTAACTGAGGGGTGAAGTTTTAAGTTATAATAATCAAATATATATATACACGTGTGTGTATGTAGAAGGTCCACACTGAACCCAAACTGTGATAAAAGCCCTAACACTCTGAGGCAGCCTGAGGCCCCGCCCACTATCCCTCGCTGACAAAGTAAAAGTGGGCGTGGCATGTACGTTGCACCTGCGCGGCTTGCAGGTAATTCGCACGCGCTGGATCGCTGCCCGGAAGTGACGAGTCGTTCAGGAAGTGAAGGTAAAAAACTCTGTGCGCTCTTTATTTATTCTTCTTCTCCGTGTTGTGTTTTTGTATCTAAACCCTGTGTTTATCGTCACATCCTTGTGTTTTGTGTTTAATTCTGTTGAAATTAAACTGAAATGAGTATCCGCGGATTGTAATGTTCAGGTTTAAAGGCTTTAATTCTTACCAATAATTGTATGACTGTGCTTTTATACACATTCACTAGTTAGAGTTTAATTTAAAAAGTTACACTAGCTCGAGAGATTTAACAACAGTTACATTACTGTATGTTTACACCTTAATGCGTCTGAATTGTGAGTGAATTCATATTTTTAGACTCTGTAACTTAAAGCTTATTAGACTAGTAATGCTGAAATAGACAGGAGTGAGAGAGTGTGGAAAAGTAGTTGAAGATTATAAGGAAGTCTATCATCCTGTTTTATAAAACATGTTTACAGACACTGGAGCTCACTTACCACTTACTGGTTTGCTAGATATAAAATGTTAAATGTGATTTAAATAACCTGTTAATATAAACACACACACATGAAGTCACCTCTGCCCTCCTCAAGAACTCGTGTTCACACACCTTGTCATAATGTCTTTACTGTGTGTGTGTGTGTATACAGGTGAATCTCAATAAGTTAGATTTTTAGAAGTTATTTCTGTAATTCAATTCAAAAAGTGAAACTCATTATACATATTCACTACACACAGACTGATATTTTTCAAGTGTTTGTTGCTTTAAATTTTGAGAAACACAAAACTCATTATGTCAGAAAATGAAAATATTTAGACCAAAAAAAAAAAAAAGCTTTTCAACAAATTAATGCTGGACTACTTTAAAGTATGAACTTAGTTGGTCCAAGTATTGAGTGCTGTACACTTTTTCAGTAGTAGAAAAAAAAAGTAATATTTACATTTTCTAAAATACTGAATTTGCGGGATTTCATTAGCTGTAAGCCATAATTATAAAAAAATAAATAAAAAGAAGTAAATACTTGAAATGTATCAGTCGGTGTGTAATAAATTTATATAATATGAGTTTCACTTTTTTTTTATTTAGTTACTGAAATAAATCCACTTTTCAATGATATTCTAATTTATTAAGATGTATCTGTGTGTGTGTGTCTCTGTCCAATTCTTTAATCCTTTGTGTTTCAGTTTTTCTTGCCTTCTTGTTTTTTTTTTTTCTTAGTGTCTATCTTTACTCTTTTTTGCTTGCTTGCTTTGCTTCTTTGTTCCTTTTTGTGTCATTCATTCTTGCTATCTTGTTTTCTTTTTTTTGTCTAAATTTCTCTTTGTCTTTTTTGTTTTCTTTCTTTTATGTCTGTTTTTCTATATTTCCGCTTCCCTTTCTTTCTTTTTCTTTCCTTCTGTTTTATGTTTTATATCTTCATTAATATCTTTCTGTCAATTTCTTTATTTTTATATCTATTTTTGTCTTATTTTTTAATTCTTGTGTTCTTATTTGGTTTCTCTTTTCATGCTTGTTTTTTTTGTCTGACTATATCTTTTTCTATCAATTTGTCTTTGTTTTTTGTCCTTTTTTTCTTTTTTGTTTCTCTATATGTATCAGCTTCTTGCTTTCTTTATTCTATATATCTTTCTATCTACTCCTTTCTTTTTCTGTCTATATAAATGTTTTCGTGTCTCGTTCATGCTTTCTTTTGTCTTTAAATTTATGTCTTTCTTTGAAGTCTTGTATGAAGTCTTAATTTGCTGTACATATGAAGACTTTTAGGACATGTAGAGCGTTGCTACACAGACTGTAGTTAATAAATGTTTCCTCGACCATAAATAAATATTTATGATTAATATTTGATCCGTTTTATTGAACGAGAAGGAACCGATTGATTGTCTGTAATCTAATCTATGATCTTCTGCCCAGCGTCATTAGACCTCTGCGCGTGTTCCTGAAGAGCCCTGAGCATGGAGCGCTACAGGTACTTCATCCTGAACCAGAAGCTGGCGGTGGTGTGGGGGGTGCTGCAGGTGGCCTGCGCCGCCCTGTGTGTGGTGTGCGGGTTTATAGACGCCGCGTTCCGTGTGGACACCACCCTGAGCGAGACCAGAGCTCCCCTGTGGGCCGGACTGGTGAGCGCTGCTGTCTGATCAGACTTTGATTAGTTACAGACTCAATATGGTTATGAATTATTAACAGGATGAGTTTGCTTTCATTTCATTAATATTTCTTTATCTGTGCCTTATTTTTGTTTTTTTAGATCATGGCTTTACCTGGAGTGCTCGCACTTTTTGCCTCACATAGAAAAAACCCCACGCTGGTGAGTTCCAGATTAGTGTTAGTGTGATGTAACTGGACCGGAACCTGTCAGTTACTGCAATTACTTTTAAATGTGTTTTTAATGTGTTTTAATAAAATGAAACATTCGGAAAAGCTCATGTGAGTTTCACACATTAGTTGAGAACATCGCTAATAAGTCTCGCGTGAGCGCATACTAACGGAATCACTGCTGTAAAGTAAAACTAAACAAACAAAAGAACCTGTACTTTAGCTTTAAAAAGAATCATGACAGAGCAGTGTTTCTGTGTAAAGCAGAAAGAGTGTGTGTGTGTGTGTGTGTGTGTGTGTGTGTGTGTGTGTGTGTGTGTGTGTGTGTGTGTGTGTGTAAAGGCGAAAGGAGGGGGTGTGTATGTAAAGGGGCACAGTGTCAAATGATGCGCGCGCACACAGACACAAAGCTGTCCCAGAGAGAGAAAATGGATCTAAATATCACAAAATAAAATATGTTTTACACACACGTGGTCACAGTGTTATAGTAAGCAGTACACTGTGCACAGATGTTGATTATATCGGTAAGAGACGCGCACTAAGACCCAGTACGGGCGACGATTACCCACAATTCCACAGCAAAAGAGTCAGAAAAACCATTGGGTCGGTTGTGATCATGTGATGTCAAAAACAAGAAGCGCATGCGTGATACATGATACTTGGTACTTGTAAACCAAGACTTGTTCGTTTTCAAAGTGAAAATTTATTAAAAATCTTTGCTCGTCTTGTGGAACACTCGCAAAATTGCTCGCAATCCGATAAATGATTTTAGAGTAAATTACCTGATGTGTGTTTCGATAGTGAAGAGTGGTGTGTATTAAATTTTTTGGCTGTAGTAATGAGACACACACACACAGAACAAATGTAGTACAACTTTTTCCGTTTTCAATTTAAAAAGTCCTGGAGTATTCCTCAGTATGATCCTAATAAAAGAACGTTTAGTTAGAGAGATGATATTAACTGTGATCTTTGTTCCTTTAGGTCACCATCATGATTGCTTCATCGGTCATCTCTCACGTCGCCACAGTGATCGTGTTCATTTACACCGGCGTGACGCTCAGCTACGGGGAGCAGGACGACGAACTCTTCCATCCCGATCACATCGCTGAAGTGGTACAGCACTCCCCACATCAAACCCACTCAGACTTGTTTGTTCTTTTACATTCTGTTACATTTATTGAGTGTCTTCTGTGTGTTTGTGTGGTTTGTAGAAGTTCGTTCTGAGCCGAGTGGTAAAGGGAGCGAACAGCACCATGGTGTTCGCTGGAGTCGGATCGTTCATCTTCTCCTCCCTCATCGCGTATACAGGGTGTCGCAGTCTGCCGCTCTGTGGCTGCTATGATTCAGTCACAGGAATGGTGAGTCTACAACACGCACACACACAAGCAAATGCCCCCCCCCCCCCCTTCCTCCTTCCAGGTTAACATTCCTACAGGTCAACTCCAGCTTGTCTCTCAACTAGGAATTCCTTCTAGTTTACAGAGTGAGCTCAAAGAAAATTGCAAGCTCACAAATAAGGGGTGTGTGTGTTTTGTTTTTTGTTTATAGGAGACACTCGTTCCTCAAGATGACCCGAGCGCTTCAGGTGAACTGGTCTGTTCGTGGCACGGTAAGATGTTTGTGTGTGTGTGAAGTCTTCTACTTCAGGGCAAGGAAGATGTAGAAAAGTTAACAGAGAAATGTTTCTCATTTCCAAAAAAAAGTCATCATCATAAAAAAAAATTGTAATTAAGTGGTAAATATAATATAGTTTTTAAGCAATATCACACTCGAGGTCCTGCTGTTGTGCTGGTTATGAAGTAAAGCTTTTATTCGTCAAATATACGTTACTACACAATGAATTTATTTTTTTTTGGGGGGGGGGGGGGGGTCAGAGCACAGGATCAGACATTAACCTTAAGGGCCGTGCTCAAGCAGCAGCAACAAGTGGAGCCAACAGGGCTCAAACCACCAACTTTCGGATCATTAACTCAGAGCCTTAACACACTGAGCCATCACCACCGCCCCATTTTCAGCATGTTATAATTTGTTCGTTTATTTACCCAATTATTTTTCTCCGCCAACACATATTCTTCCGAGACTAGCGAAGCTAACTAACAGCGAATTGTGGAGCTGGCGACTGACAGTTAGTGTTATTAACGGGTGAAAGTGGCTTTAAATTCTTACCGGTACTGTGTAGCCAAAGAGGTGAGAATAAATAAACCATGGACAATCCTGAAAACCTTACGAGATTTACTTTTATATTTCATTATATTTCTTTAATTTCCAGGTTCTGGGGTTAAATACCAAACAACATTAAATGGAAAGCTAGTGTGCTATGTAGGGTGTAAAGTCCATCATTCAATACAGAAATAGTGCCCTTGATCAGGGGTTAGAGATGGAATTGGGATTCAGCCTTGTGTTAGAAGCTAGTTAGCTTTGAGGCTTGTCTTAGGCGTAACATGAAGGCAATCCGTAATGATGTAGAAACAATTAGTGCAGAGACAGCGTGTTGTTTAAGACGACATAACGTTATCAAATAGGTGTTCTTGCTGAAAGTGCTCATGTGAGTGGTTATGAATGTGGGTTTTGGCAGGCAGCTGCTCTCAGTACTGTGGACCCATGTCTCACCCATCTAGTTAAATGTTCCAGTGCTGTTACTGTCTATTATCACCACACATTGAAAGCCTTCAATCAGATTAATCAGTTGAAACTGTTGTATAAAATGTATAATGATATGATGTATATGATGTGTGATATATTTGTTAAGTGAAGAGAGAAAAAAAAATTGTTCCAGAATAAAATGTGTACAGTGGAACCTCAGATTGTGAGTAACGCAGTTTGCAAGTGTTCCACAAGACGAGCAAAGATTTTTAATAAATTTTGACTTGGAAAACGAACAAGTCTTACTGAGTATCACCAATAAGCTTCTTGTTTTGACGCCGAGCGTCATGTGACCACAACTGAGAACAGTTTTTCTCTTACTTGCACTGTGGAATTGTGGGTAATCGTCTCCCCTGCTGGGTCTTAGTGCTCGTCTCTTACTGGTATAATCAACATCTGTGCGCGCGTGTACTGTTTACTATATGTACTATATACTATATGTGTGTGTAAAACATTTTATTTTGTGTCTGTATGCGTGTGTGTACAGCGTGTGTGATAACTTAAGCAAAAGCAAGTCTTATTAGAGAGGTTAAGATCTATTTTCTCTCTCTCTGCTCAAAGCTGTTCTTTGTGTCTGTGTGGGTGCGCATTATTGGACACCGTGCACCACACACACAGACCCCTCATACTTTCGCCTTCACAGACACACAGGCACACACACGCACGTTTTGCTCTACACAGAAACACTGCTCTGTCGTAATCCTTATTAAAGGTAAAGTGCAGGTTAATTAGTTTTATTTTTACTTTACAGCAGTGATTCTGTTAGTGTGTCGCTCAATCGAGTGTCAGAGAGATTTCTTGTTTATTTTTCCAATAAAACAGTGTTTCCGTTAATGTGCGTGCGCATGCGTATGTGTAAAAAACTCAAATAAAAGGGGAGGAAGTGTTACTGTTTAAGACGAGAAGAGGGGGGTCTGATTCCTCCTCTCCTCTTACTTTAGCTTCACACACACACAGCGCCTGAGTGCACAAACGGAAACACTTATCTGTTGGGATTTCTTTTCTTTTTTTTTTTTAAAGATAAAGTGCAGGTTAATTTGTTTTTTTTTACTTTATATTTTGTGTTAATTATTTTTTGTGTGTTAAGTTTTTGGGTTGTGGAACAAATAATTTGAGTTTCCATTATTTCCTATGGGGAAATTCAGTTTGGTTTACGAGTGTTTTGAAATACTGGTAATCCAAGGTTCCACTGTATCTTGGTTTAAAAATCACCTTTATGATACAGATAAATATTCAAGTGTTTCAGGATGGACTGTCTTTCGTATGTGATGTCCTGCAGGTGGAGACGAACGCGTGTTTAACTCTCCTGTGTCGTTTATGGAGCGCTGCCCTGAACACGAAGAGGAACTCTCTGCACTTCCTCCGTACAGCAGACTGGCGTAGGCACCGAAGTGCACACTTCTGAGTGAACACTTGCTCTAAACATCTCGTGCCTTTCAGACTCAGGAATATGAAGCTTTTGAATTCAGTTCTATACATTTCCTTGCACTTCTTTTTACTGATTGAATGTTTTATTTTACTGTGTGCACATTGTTTTTGTTATACATCATTTTTAATTTATATAATTTATATAATGAAATGTCTGTAAATATTGTGAAATAAACAACACATTTTAAATAAATAGTTTTAACCAGCATACACCGCTTTGAGCTATAATGCATTTTTTCCTTTGTAGGAACATTTCTGATTATTTTTCTGAAATTCCTGAGATAATTTTTCAGTTGTTTTTCTAACCAAGTTTACTGTTTTCACATTATTATAAAGTCGTCTAGCCATCATAATTTGACTTTCAGAAAAGTCGCTCCTCAAGCTTGCCCATTTTTACGTTTCCAACACGTCAACTTCGAGACCCAAGCCTGCGTTCTGATCGCTAGTTTTTCCCTGTAAAGTAGTTTGCAGTTTGTTCAGCTATGTTAAATACAATTACAAACCACAAGGAAATAAAATGCTCTTGTCAAATGTCTGTCCATGAGTTACTTTTACCCGAAAGAAATCACGACACATCTCTGTGAAACGGAGAGCACTTTATTTCATCCGTTAAAAATAAAAAATACAAGCAATGTTCCTTAAAATGCAAAGTTACAATGATCCAGTATCAAACTTAACTTCTTTCTCTTTGTCCCATGGCAGTAATCAGACACAGAACCAGGACAGGACGGCAAAACTGGCCAGTTGTGTATGATTTATTTATTTATTTATTTTTTACAGCACGTATTGTTTTGGTTGATCAAAAAACGTTCTCAAGAACGAAACACAGGTTTGTTGGAAGCATCCTGAGAAACAATATCATCCCAGAGGATGTGACGCGAGCGGCCCAGCTTCCTTTTCGGAATTTTTTTAGGCACAGAAATTATGTTAAATGAAACGATGCGCAAAATGAAGCACAAAAACAACCTGTACAGCACACGACCCAGATTCTCTTCACTGCTAGAGCTTTTTTTTTTTTTTTTATCCTATAATAAAGTCCAAAAAGTTTGCACACCCTTATCACCCAAGCGACATCTTAATCGTGTATGATTTTAGATTTTAGAAGTAACAAGCTGCTAAATAATGTTTTAATCAGATGTACACAAATCCTGTACTTGAGTAAAAGTGAAAAGATTCCCTAGCACAAATATTACTTAAGTATAAGCAGAGGTTTTCCATTTACTTGTGTACTTGAGTAGAAGTTCTAAAGTCACGCAACCGCATGCAGTAATGTACTTAAGTAGTACATTAGTTAGAAGTACAGAGGTTTTCTCTACTTTGAAGTGGAGTAAAAGTTAAAACGTTTCCTCTAATAAGTAATAACTATTTGAGTATTTCTCAAGCACTGTAACAAATGTACATGCGCTCAGTTAGTTTTTACCTCTGATCATAATAAATTACTCCTGGAAGAAATCTAAATATCAGCTTTAAAGTATCTGAAATATTTTTTGTAAGCTGCATGTAAACTTGGATTTTGAAAGATGTCAGCTTTAAGGTTCCCTCCTTTAATTTCGGCTCCTCTTGCAGCCCATCCATAATTGTTATTTATATATATATATATATATATATAAAATCCTTTTACAAATGATTTGTCTGATCTTGAACTTGTAGAAATCGTAAAAACGGTTCAACATGGTTGACTTTTTCTCCGTTGTGCTGACGTTCGGGTCGCTCGCACGTGTTCGAGCTTGTGAAAGAAAACAATAGGAGAAATCTTTCTAATTATCATTCCCATTAAAATTGGTTGTGAAAGTGTAAGAACTGACGTTTTATTGAAACATCACTTCTTTTCACACCTTCGGCGAACAGTCACTTTTTAGTAATATTGCTAATAAATATAGCCTGCAATACGCTCATCTAACAATATATTTGCCTGAAGTTGATAGATTTTGTTTCAACGGAAACTTATTAGGGATTCACTGGAAATCTTTAGAGCGGGAAAATTCAACCTTAAACAAAACGCAGAGAGAAAAGCATCACTAATAAAGGAGTCGATCGTTCCAACGTTCACATGGAGATTAGCTTGTTTGAATAAATGTTAAAAGTACTGTACGGAGCTCAAAACACAAATATTGGCAGTTCTGAATTTTGCGGATGAGTAGTAAAGCAGAGGTTCTTTTAAGCGCTTGAGAACTCACGGCAGGGTGTGCAAACTTATGAGCTTGGAGATAAAATTGCATGCAGGAAATTGCCCCACTGAACACACTAGCCTTACTTCCTTTGCACCACGGTTTGTGGATGCCCAGGGCAGTCGGAGAGACATCACAAAGTGTTCATCACAAATTACAGCGTTAAAAATGTCCATGCCTGAGGGGTTTCTAGAGCACACACACACACACCACAGGACCTGCTGTGGCAGCGGCAGCTTTCAAAAAGGACGGGGAAAAAAATAGACATGATTCAGAGCAGGCGTCCATGTTAGCCTGATCAGGCAACACACACACACTCATTTGCTCTCTTAGTCATCCTGAAAGGTTGCAGGCTGAGCGAGGAGATGATACTTGAGCCTGCTGCTTGAGTAATACGATAACGCCACTCGGCACACACTCGGTGTGCACATAGATACAGACACACACACACACATACACACACTGATCAGCCGTAATGCTATGTCCACACGTCTAATATTGAGTAGAGCCCTTTTTTAACCACGAAAAAACAGACCCATCAAAGCATGGACTCCGCTAGACCCCTAAAGGTGTGTGTGTGTGTGTGGTATCTGGCACCAAACCGTCAACAGCAGATCCTTCAAATCCTGGAAGTTTTAAGGTCCATGGATCAGACTTTAATCATTCAACTCGCTGTCATGTTCCTCAACCTGTTCCTGAACCGTGTGTGCAGTGTGTCAGGTCACAGTATTGTCCTGAAAGAGACGTCTGGCAGCGGGGATGACTGTTTACATGAAGGGGTGTAATTTGCTCTGCAGCAATGTTTCAGTAAGTGCTACATGTCAAAGTTACATCCAGATGAAAAGCAGGACTCAAGAAAGGATATCACACCGCCAGCGCTAGCTCGCCTTCTTCAAATAGTGCATCCTGGTGCCATCTGTTCCCCAAGGTAAGTGACACACACAGGAACCTGGATGAACACATGATTCCACCTTCTTCCATCGCTCCATGATCCAGTTCTGAGGAGTAGGATCACCATGGGCACCCTGACCGGTCTACAGCTGTGCAGTCAGATCCGCCACTAGCATGTCCTTACTGCTTTCTATTAATTTAAGCAACAGTAGCTCTTCTACTGAATCAGATTATGCATCAGTGAGCCTCGGCCACCCACGACCCGGTTCTCCTTCCTTGGAGCACTTTTAATACATCCTGACCACTGCCGATCAGGAACATCTCAATACAAGAGCTGCAGTTTAGAAGACGCCCTGACCCAGTCATCTAGACATTTCACAAATGCTTTATGCTTGCCCATTTTTCCTGCTTCCAACATGTCAACTTTAACGACCAAGTGTTTGATTGCTGCCCAATAGATCCCACCCACTTCCAGGGGCCACTCTAATGCGAGTGGTCATAATGTCATGGCTGATCAGTGTATATTTATAGAGTAAGAGCGCTAAGTGTTGAAGCTAGCACTCTAGTGTGCATTAAAACTGTTGTTCAAATGGCACTGTGCAACTCAGTTCTTGTTTTGTTCCTTTTTCTTCAGGAAAAAAATAAAGCATGATTACAGATCTAGCCTGGAACATTAAAAAGTTATAATCAATTGTAAAAAGGTTTATTCCAATATTTTTTTTTACTTGGATATCAACATTCCACTTTTGTGCTGACCATGACTTCTCTCTCGCTCCAAGAACTGATGGTTTTGTAGTGTTTTTAAATGCATGTTTAAATGCTGAAATTACAAGTAAGACGTTGACATTCCTTATAGTTTTGTTGGGATGAAAGATGCTAGAGTTTATACCCCCTAGCTTATGCTCAGAGTCTGTTTCTCAAGACTTGCACAGTGCTGAAGTATACATGAAAATAAAAACGGAAACATAAACCACTATCATCCCCATAAACATGTTGGAAAATGACTAAAATAGACGTAGAACTTTCAGACAATTCGACCTTGATCTAACCTTGACCCTGAATAATCAGTTAGTTACGATGCAAATTCCATTTAAACTCTCGATCATGCTAGCAGCGTGAAAAACAACGTTGTGGCTACACTTAGCATCAGCTGTTGTAACAAACGTTGAATATGACGCGCATGAGAAAACAAGGTTTAATGTAGAATTAAAATCAAAAGCACTGATTACTTTTTTAAAATGGATTTACATTACAGGTGTCCTGGTATAACAGACAAAAAAGTTGCTTTCGCCAGCTGATGGAAAAAATACATCTTACTGTAAGCAATAATATTGGAATTTTGCATACTGGAGAAGCAGCTTAGGGACGCATT
This sequence comes from Clarias gariepinus, assembly GCF_024256425.1. Taxonomy (NCBI): domain Eukaryota; kingdom Metazoa; phylum Chordata; class Actinopteri; order Siluriformes; family Clariidae; genus Clarias; species Clarias gariepinus. The sequence continues at coordinate 5,419,048 of NC_071109.1, read as the reverse complement.
AGTCTTTCAGAAGACAGGCTGTCCCAGTTAGAAAGCAGCACAGGGACGCCTGCTCTTTGAGTTTACTCTGCAGCCCTAAGAATAAGCTGCAGAACGTTTCCTTTCCAGGAACAATGCGAGCCGGGGGTGCGTACGAAAAGCGCACAGCATGTACAAATTGTAGACCTTATCTCATAACTATGACTTACTATCTTGTATTTATGAGATTCCATTATAATTATGAGATAGTAAGTCATTATTAAGTAAAACAAAATAGTGAGACACAGTAAGACACAGTTTGTTTTCTTAAAAGAACCTTATCTCATAATTATGACTTATTATCTTGTAGTTATTAAATCTAGATGTTATAATTATTAGACAGTAATTCATACTTATGTTCAAGAAAAAGTCATAATTTTTTTTTTTTTTTATATAATTATGAGATAGTAGGTTAATTACAAGATAATATGTCAATTAACACTAGGTCTCCATTTAACAAACTAGTTATTAAATGACCACATTTATCTTTCTTTAATATGACTTACTATCTTATTCATATGCCATACTATCTCGCAATTATGGCTTGTCTCATGACCTAGCTTGCATAATTATGAGATAGTAAGCCATAATGTGTTTTTGTCTAAAGGATTAATGACTTACTATTTTGTAATCATGACTTACTATCACATAATTTTGCCTCTGTTACCTCATAATTATAAGATATGGATCTCATACTTATGATGCAGTAAGTCATAATTATAAAATAAGGAAGGAATGACATACTGTCTTTGCTTACTTTCTTATGAGATAATAAGCCATAGTTATGATTTAAAAACCAATACATAGCAAGTCATAATATTTTAAAGGGGACCTTATCTCATCATTATGAGTTCCTATCTCATAATTGTGATTACATAATCTGCATTCTCATAGAGTGTAACCTTGGGATCGTCACAATTATATTAAAAAAATGCAGTCTGTCAATTGTTTATAAAATAAGACATTATATCATAATTATGACTTACTATCTTGTAATTACAAGATAGTAAGTCATAATTATATCAAATAAATTAAGTTTGGAACCTTAGTTATATATAATATAATTATGACAAACTGTCTTTACTCATAATTATGAGATCATATGACCTGGATCTCAGACAATAAGTCATAGTTATGATTGGAAAAATAGACAGCAAGCCATAATAATCTTTTAACGGAGACCTTATCTCATAATTATGAGTTGCTATTTTGTACTTCTGACTTACTATCTTATAATTACAAGATATTAAGGCAGATTTGGCGAGATGTTCTTTTGTGAACGCAGCGTGCTTCTGTAAGAAGAATTAAATTAAATTGAATTAAGGAGGGAATTTTATGAAATGTTGTGATTATATCATAAACGGTGATGTACCTCCATACACAGGGCAATAACTACTAAGCGCTCTGCTTCGCACGGGCTGATTTTAAATCTTGTTCCATATTCTTGTTAAAACTGCCAGATTATTAAAGCCCATAATAAACGTGCGTGAGTGTTTAATTGAGTGAGACCTTTAATGAGGCGTCCTGCCCTGCATTGCACCTCCACCCTGCGATGTCACGTGCTCAGGATCAGGCATTATAACGGCACGACTGTTAAAGGCAACCGTTGTTTATCTTTTTTTTCTTCTCTTGGGGCAAAAAATACAGACTCATTTCTGCTTATTGTACACACACACACACACACACACACTATACTTCACTGTACAGTCATGTTAACGGAAGCGCTCCCAGCTTAATGACGAGCCACAGAAACTATAATGCAAACCTGTGATGGACGTTTATGAGTAAACAAACATTTTGCGTATTGCGTAAGCACAGTTATCTTCCTAGCGCAGTGGTCTCAAGAGTTACAGTACAAAGACAAAAAAACACCACCGAACGGCTACGTCTTTTTAAGTGTTTAAGTCCATTTACCTTTAACTTAAGGTCCTGGTATTGTCTTCGCATGCGATAGTGTCTTCTCTTTGAGTCTTAAAGCGTCTAAATCATTTGATGTAGCTATTTCGCCTATTATTCAGCCTTAATGAAGCTGATTACAGCCTCGGGCGTCTACTAAGCATGGAGTAATCTTTATGCCGTCATACCTTATTAAAATATATAACCCGTTCATGTCTGGATGTGGATCCGATAAACCGAGGTTTAGCCTCGAGTTAAGGAGCACAGGTGAAGGGTTCGGTTTTTCGATACTGCTTCAAGGTAGCATCGTGAGATCACGCTGATCTGTCCAACGTGTCCCTTTTAAACCCTTTTCCTTCTTTCCGCCCCTCACTAGCTCCTCCAGCAGCCGCATCCCCAGCTCCCGCGTTGCTCCACCTCGTCCTGGTCCCGCCCCCTGAGCGTGACTGTGTTGGCTGGCTGACTCAGAACCAGCGGCTTCTGTGACTTCAGCTTGTGTGCCACCGTCATGAAGATGGCCTCGACGTGGTCGCTGTCGTTGCCCCCTCCCTGTGGGCTCTTAGCCGACGTCTCGAACAAGGGCATGGAGTGGGCATCGGCAAACTGCTGGGCCAGCTCCGTGCTCACCTGAGCGGCGTGGCGCAGGTCGCATTTGTTGCCCACCAGGATCCGGGGTACCTCATGGCCCAGCGCGTGCTGCCGGCATTCCTCGATCCACGCCGGGAGGCTGCGGAAACTCGCCGCGCTCGTCACGTCATACACAAACACCACGGCGTGCACGTTCCTGTAGTAGTGCTGCACCATGCTCTTCCGGAAACGTTCCTGTCCCGCGGTGTCCCAAAGCTGGACCTTATGGACAGAGAGAGAGAGAGAGATGGAGAGCAAAATATCATATAATACAATAAAATAGAATAAAGCTAGTATAAAAGAGTGTGAGAGAGAGGAGGGGGTGGTACAGAGAAAGAAAGAAAAAGAGTGAGTGAGTGAGTGAGTGAGTGGGTGGAAATTAGAGACATAGATGGCAGAGAGAGAGAGTGTGTGCATGTGTGTTTGAGAATGTGAGAGTGGGAAAGACAGCAGAGAGAGAGATTCTGTGTGAAAGGCCACAAATAAGAGACAGAGGACAAGAGAAAGGCGGGGGGCGGGGGGTGAAGAGTGTGTACTGATACACAGGGAGATGGAGGGAATAACGATAGAGATGAGGATGATGATGAAATGATAAGAGCTTGAATATATATGTGTGTGTTGCAAGACTGAGAGATTTAGTGTCATGTTCTTTCCTCCTGTAACGTAATGCAAAGCAGCAGCAGCGAAGCCGGGAAGAGCCGAGAAAGATTCAACTGAAATACAATATTTCAAGGACAAGAAAGTTATAGAAAAGAATGATTACTTTGAACAGGGAATGGCCGATGATGAAGAATCATGCGTAGGAGTTTAATCAGAGACGTGATGTAACACATTGAGGGGGAGAGTCAGATTAGATTAGGAATAAACGCTTACCCGTCTTACATTTCAATAAAAGATCGATATCTGATACAGATCCAAACCTCACATCTTCACAGAAACCAATTTGGTGCCTCAATCAGTTCTGATTTAATCCCATCATCCTACTGGGTGACCAAGCCGGGTCTCGATCAGCACCAATCTGATTGTGACATCCTGACAGTGACTAATCCGGTGTTTCCATCTGTTCTAATCTGATGTCTCTATCAGCACCGATCCGAACACCCTGATCACCCTACAACATCTGATCCAGTGTTTTTATTAGTTCTGATCCGATCCTTTAATCCTCCCAGTAACCAAGCTGGGTTTCTATAATAACCAATCTGATCCTGATCTGATCCAAAAATATTTGTGCGTAAAAAAAAATTTGTGTGTATTTCTGTCTTTTGTCTGAGTTGAATTCCAAAATCTACGACCACGACAGCTTACAGATACGAGATTTTGTGTGTTTGTTACAATACAACTCTGAAATATACAAAACTCGTTTTTACAACTCCTCTGTTTCACGGACGAATTGCGAAAGTACGCACACGAATGCTGTGTGTTAAACCACTGTCAAAAATACATCATCAAGGCCATATGCACAGGCATTACTATCCGAGGGAAGAGGATTCGATTCGGTGCATGCTCCCCGCCACTGTTTTTTTTTTTTTTTTTAAACGAGTTTTGTATATTTCAGAGTTGTATTGTAACAAACACACAAAATCCCCTATCTGTAAGCTGTCGTGACTTACATTTTGGAATCCAACTCAGACAAAAGACAGAATTACACACAAATCTTTTTTTTTAGCACAATTATTTTTGACAGTGATCTTATTCCATACACAGCAACTGAGCTGAGTCTCTCGTGGTACAGGTCCGATCCCGATCCCGATATCCTCATAGTGACCAACCCAGGTCCCTATCAGTACCAATCTGATCCTGACAGCTTTACAGCAACTAGCCCAGTGTCACCATCAGTTCTAATCCGATGAGCAGGATATCATCCTCTATCAGCACTATCTGATCCTGATTCCTCACAGTAACCAATCTTTGTGACTTTATCACCCGACTTCATCGGGGCCAGGTAGCTCAGTGGTTAAGGCATTGGACTACGGTTCGGAAGATCCCAGGTTCAAACCCCACAACCACCAAGTTGACACTGTTGAGCCCTTGAGCAACGCTCTTAACCCTCAACTGCTCAGATGTGTAATGAGATAAAAAAAAATGTAAGTCGCTCTGGATAAGAGCGTCTGCCAAATGCCTAAATGTAAATGTAAATTATCAGTTCTGATCCAATCCTGTCATCCCGTCAACCTATCCAAGCTGGGTTTCCATCAGCCGATCCTGATATCTTCACAGCAGCCGATCGATTGTTTATATCAGTATTAGATCCTGACATTCTCCCAGTAACCAACCAGGGTTTCTATCGGTACCAATCTGATCCTGGCACCCTCACACCGATCTATTACATTTTCTCCAGGACTCTGTTCATTTTGCTTTAGGTTAATTTGTTACACTTTTCCCCTTTGATATTAAATCAGACTTTTAATCGGATTTCAATCAGACTTTTCTTATGTGTTTAAACCCCATCATGACCACTGACTCTGATACCTCGCCCCCGCCCCCCCATCCCTCATTCTGGACTGGGTTTAAGCCTGGACCAGTGAACACTTTTAACTCAAACTTTTCATAAATATCAGCTAATGATGGAAACTTTAAAATAAAAATAAACTCTTCAGCTATCTGATGATAAACACTTGTGACACGGTGACGTCATGCCGAGATAAGCGACAGACAAACGTTGCAGCACACCTACAGTATATTAAGCATGACGTCACATGGACGGCGACTAAACGTGACGCCACACGGCCAGCGACCAAGGGTGACGTCATTGCCCCAGGTAGGCGGTTCCCAGCGCGCTCTCGCTCTCTCACCTTTATTTTTTCTCCGTCGATCTCGATTAACTTCTCCCGGAAGTCGACCCCGATGGTAGCCTCGGTCTTGTCCGGAAACCTGCCGGCGCAGAAGCGGTACGTGAGGCAGGTCTTCCCCACCCCGGAGTCTCCGATCACTATGATCTTAAAGATCCGGGTGCGGGGAGGGGGCAGTGTGGAGCTGCTCAGGGAGCTACTGAACTCCAGGGAACACTCCAGGTCCGACATCTTCACTCTGCCTGTATGTGTGTGTGTGATCAGTGATGATGATCAGCAGTGTGAGTGTATGTATACACTCACACACTCACTCACACACACACATAGATGCGCCAGCCCGACCCTAGCTGAGTCACTGTAACCCTGAGCAACACTGCAGTACTGTACACCTCTCTGTCTCTGTGTCCTGCACACAGATTAATGTGTATTTGTTTTTCTCCTGTCGGGAATCAGATCATCTGCATACCGCTCATACACAGCTGTCTCTCTGTCTGTCTGTTTCTCTGCACTGGCGCTGCTGCACTGTTTTGGTTTTCAGCCACGTACTGACCCAGCAAACAAGATCTCGCGATATTTTACTGTGTTCGCGCAAGAGGATGACATCGCACAGAAATCTCGCGAGACTTACAGGACCGATAGATAGATAGATAGATAGATAGATAGATAGATAGGAAGTTTGAATCATTTTAGTAACTCGGTTCTTTGAACTTTTTTTGAATCATTTAGTTCATTTCGTTCTTTTGATAATAGATAAAATAAAATGTTCCATTTTCAATAAAAGAGATACCCCCCAATACGACTCGGAGTAGAAGAGTCACTGAGAAAGAGTCGCTTAATTCTGTTTCCTGTACATAACCTACGGAGGTTTTGCGATGCTTTGCGCATGCGCTCCCAGTGTAAAATTAACGAATCACTCCCCGAGACTACTCGTTCTTCTCACGTTAAAGATTCGCTCAAAAAGAACATTTCACATGAAGACAGATAGATTGATAAGGTTACTAGTTTTACATTTATACAATTTATTTTATACATTGAAATAATTTTATGTAACGTTTATTATAAAATTATATAATTACTTACCTATATAATTACATAAAAAAAACTTGTGGTTTGTGCATTGTGTAAACACACACCTAAATCCTCCAGACCAGCAAACTGCCAAAACATTTGTATTTATAAAGATCTGCACACCTGCTGCCACATTCTCTTAAACCTTGTGGAAGAAGTAAATACTGTATACCTTTATACCTGTTTTCTTTTTGGCTTCACTATTGTAAATAAATTGTGTGATGGTGGCCATGATGGTTGTTTTTTGGAGAAAATTATATGTCATGTGATCTCAGTGCTTCAGAAGGGAGGTTGGGCCTAATTAGCATACTAAAAGTACAGGCTGCACAAAACAATTTTCAAAAAAAAAATTATAGATAGATGTGCAAGGCCAAGACTATAATGGTATAATTCATCATTTCTATGATTATTCTTTTTATTTATTGTGTAAAGGTTTATGTTGTATAGTCTGAACCAATCTTTAAAAGTTGTTGTTCGTCTGAGGTTGTATTCACCCAATACTGAGACTTGTTACGATCAGATGGTTTGTATTATGTTTTTACACAAAACCACATATAATTAAATGAGGGGGTACTAAGTTTTACACATGGCTGTATACCATTAAAGTGATCCCAAGCAGAGATAAAACATGTGTACTACACTATTCTCATGAAGCACTTGCCTTACAGCACCTATTTTAATTAATGCACTTTAGCAATTCTGCAAGTAAGATTCCAGAACCAGAACTGTCTACAGTATTTGAGTGTATAAACATTACAACCTATCAATAAAGATATAAATATGTTTTAAACTATGAGACGAGTCACAGAGTGAGGTATTTTTGCTGATGTTTGGATTGTCAGTGTTGTTTTTTTCTCCAGCCTGAAGTGCGATGACCTTTACCAAAGTCCAACTCAAAAGGAACTGAGTGTTCGAGGAGAATGCTGGTAAGTCTCTGTTGATTTATTTAGCAATTTATATTAAAATGTAATTGCTTTTTTTTTAAATATTAAACAAGTGTGTATGCTTTAGATTTGAGTGTATATGCTTTAGAATTGGCATTTATCGATTAATTATAAAAAATAAAAAAAAAGCATGTTTTTGGCCTAAAGTTAACAGTACGCTTATGATGCAGAAACCATTGAGTTATTTCCTTTGGCACACAGGTACCGTACAATACAGAAGTGGTGCCTCCACCTCGGGGCCTGAAGATGGAGTTTGAGACCCTCTTCACCACTCAAGCTCTGCAGTTCCTGTCAGATCTGTGCTCCAGGTTTCAGCCGGAGGTCGACAAGGTAAATAAAGAAGAAAAACAATCCCAGCAGCAATAACAAGTGCTACAGAATTCTTTGCTTTATTGTGCGTCAGGTCCTGAAGATAAGAATCCTGCGGAAGGTGCAGCTGGATCTCGGGGAAGAGCTGCCCGGTTTCCTGGAGGACACGGCTCACATCCGGAACGATCCGTCCTGGAAAGTGAGTCCCGTCCCTGTCCGACTGCACTGCAGACATGTGGACATCGGTGACCTTTCACCCTGTGACACGCAGCGATTTCTGCAGGGCCTCAAATCGACAGCACAGGGAATACAAGTAATACACTTAAGATCTTTTTTTAGTACCTCAGATAAGCAAAGCTTCTCCAGAAGACGTTCACTTTTTTAAACAGCAAACGTTTCTGTAACACAGACGTCACTTTGTTGTGCTCATCTGCAGGTAGATTTTGACGACGGGAACTGCCCGACATACTACAATCAGATAAAAGGCATCTATAACATTTATAAGGTTGTGCACAATAAGTTTTATGGTGAGTTTTTGATACATGATGCTCACAAATAATATCCACTGTGATCCTGATCAGAATAAAGCCCTTACTAAAGATTAATGAGCGAAAGAATTACTCTTTCGACTTCTAATTTTTTTTCCTCCTTCTTCACCTAGATGCCCCGCCCATATCCCACGCCCCAGTTCTTATGCTCCGCCCTCGTGCTTGGAACATGGTGGAGCACAACATGTTGGTAATAATGATAGATTAACTTTAGCATTGCTATACAGTAGGCAGAAGAATTGTGTCATGTGTCTGTGTTTGTGTCTCCTGTATCTCCAGGTAAATGGTCGGGAGGTTCCTGGTCCTCTCTTTGACTTCGGCTTGCTGATGTTCCACAATGCAAAGCTGCTCCTTCAGAACCAGAGCGGACCTTTTTTCTATTTGTCCAAAGTCAGAACCTTCGCAGTAGATCAACATATTAATGATCACTTTCCTTTTTTCTAAATTTGGCTCGAGGGTGAGTCAAATATTATCTACACTCTGGTTATATTAAAACTTCAATTTGGACTGATACTCTAAGGAAGGTAAAAGTTTCTTAAAAAGAATCATTACGGGTGACGAGACACGGATTCATCACTACGAGCCTGAGAGTAAACGACAGAGAATGAAACGGAAACATCCTCAATTGCCGACCAAGAAAACGCTGTAAAATTTATCAATGCTTACAGTTTTCTGGGATTCTCAAGGGCCAGAAGTATTGGAACATTATCAGGGAAAAGGTTTAATATCAACAGTGCTCGTTACAGTTTCTCGCGACGCTATAGAGGACTGATATCCGAGGGCGTCGTGATCTCACATAAATCTCGCACGTCCGCACACTTCTGCCCACACTCTCTAATTCCGTTTTGAGGTGTTAAAGCGTCCTCCCTAGCATCCTGATCTTGCTGCGTTTGACTTTTACCTGTTTGGTTTCCTGAAAGCAGCCCTACCAGGATGAAGATTCACTTTTGATGAAGAAGTGGAGACAGGGGTGCATTCGTGGCTCACAGCTCAGCCTCAAACATTTTTTAATGATGGAATATGAAAACCTTGTGATGGACAGAAGGACAAAGTGTATCGACAAGCAAGGAGATTATGTTAAAAAATTATATATTTGTCTTTTTTAAAAAGTTAATTAGAATAAATTCTACATCATGAGTGCGGATAATTTTTGACTCACACTCGTATTAACTTCTTTTGAAATTATGGATCTTGTTTATGTTCAGCTGGCGCAGATTGAAACATTTCTACATACATGTGAAATCTTCTTTAGGTGGAGAGTTACCTGGAGGCCAGGTTGTGGAATCAGATTTTTCTCTGGACCGAGGACAGGGTAAGGATGTTTGGTCTTTAATCACTATTATACACTCACCAGCCACTTTATTAGTCAAACCTTGGTACTTCTGAGTTAAAAAACTGCAGCTCATGTAACTTATAGGCTCAGTTTCCTGTTCTTAGCTGATTGGAGCAGCACTCGGTGTGGTTTTATGCTGCTCTTTAGCATACCTTGGTTGAAATGAGATGTTATTTCAGTTACTGTTACCTTTCTATCAGTGGAGTTGTCCAATCAGGTAGTACCAAGATGTACCTAATGAAGTGGCTGGTTTTTGCTTTTTTTGGTTTAAGTTTGAACTCAACAAAGAATTAAATATCAAAAAGATAATTACAGGGTTCTAATAATGTTACTAATTTATTCCTGATTTGTTGCATAAATTGAGAATCAGATTAGATTTGAGATTTTTAGCTCCGTTAATATTCATCATCGGAAGGATGTTAAAACTAATCTGTGTGTGAATGTTTTAGCTCGGCTTGCCAGTGGGCAGTATCAAGGCGACGGTTCTCATCGAGTGTGTCCTGGCTACGTTTGAGATGGAAGAGATCCTGTACGAGCTCAAAGAGCACTCTGCCGGTCTGAACTGTGGCATCTGGGATTACTCCGCATCATTCGTCAACAAATTCGGTGTGTGTTTTTAAAACCATGTGCTAATAATTCCAGGTTTAAAAGAGAGAAAAATAAAAAAGAAATAAGAGAGAGCGCTTCTGTTCTGTTCTGTTCCATGCAGGTCATCGTGCTGAGTTCCTGCTGCCTGACCGCAGTAAGTATGTAAACATGGAGAAACTGTTCCTGCGCAGTTACATGGAGCTGCTGGTGCAGACGTGCCATCGCAGGGGCGCACTGGCTACCGGGGGCATGGCGGCGCTCCTGTTACCCCCCAACAGAGACAGCGATCTGTACGATACCGTACTGAACACCGTCACCAGGCAAGAGACGGCAGATCTGTTGCTAGATAAAAGTTACAGAAATGAGGTTTAGGTTTTAAACAAAGTGCTAGATGGTGTTAAAGAGTCCAAGCCTTGGTTCTCTGGGATCTGAGCTCATAACCTTCCAGTTATTAGCATCTCCTTTTCACTCTTTCACTTTGAACTCTCGTTATCAGGGGTTACCGAGCTTCTGGAGATTTGAAAATCCTTTTGATCTATTCAAATCAATTCAATTTTTTTATATAGCGTTTTTAACAATGTTTAACAATGTAATTGTGTCATCTCCAGAAATGTCATTCGTACCAACAAGACATTTATTGTTTTAGCCTCCCCAAGTAATAACCCCTAAAGGAAAAAGGAACTTTTACTCTAAGATGTTCTACTGTACATAGTGTATGCATCAGTAGAGGAACATCAACCACTGTATATGTCTAATTGCTGACTTGAAATGAAACAGATAATATTCAAATGAAATATTACTGACTATTAGCTAATTAAATGTGGTTCTAGAGCTCTAAATGTAAATTTCAGGATTGTATATATACAGAATCTCACAAAAGTTAGTACACCCCTCACATTTCAGCAACCGCTTTATTATATGTTCTCAAGGCACAATAATATAGAAATGAAAATCGGATCTCCTTTAGAGACGCCAGTGTGCAACTTGTAGCAGTACAGATTTACTGTCCTCTAACAATAACTCAACATGTAGACTTTATTGTCGGAATAGCTGGCAACAGAAATGAGTAGACCCTAAGTGAACATGTCAAAACTGTGTCCAAAGTGTCAGTATTTTGTGTGAGCACCTTCGTTATCTAGCACGGCCTTAATCCTCCTGGGCCTGGACTTCACCAGAGCTGCACATGTTGTTGCTGGGATCCTCTTCAACTCTATTTTCAGAGGACAGAAACTCTATACTGGTTTACAAGCTGCACATTGACTACTCTAAAATATATCCAAGTTGCATTTCTATAGTATTGTCCTTTGAAAAAAATAACTAAAATGTTTGCCGAAATTAGAGGGGTGTCCTCAATTTTGTCATATGGTGGCTTAGTAAGTAGCACAGTTGCCTTGCACCTACAGTACAGGGTTTGAGTTCAGTTACCAC